>NW_026634356.1:0-300000 GCF_024868665.1 Triplophysa rosa | reverse complement strand
AACTGGCAATTGAACCTATTGCAGAACTGAATGCCTCTCCACAATCCAATAATCTCAATATGGAAACTTTAGATATGCAAGGAGAAGAGAAATCGCAAAATATTGAGAATGTCCTGGATGATATCTCCACATGTCTAGACAATTTAAGAAGTGAGAGTGAGAAGATCAAATCCATTCAAGATGTTACGCTGCTTCCTGTTTGTTATCTTCCTCAGGATAAGGACATTTCTGCTACAGGTCATGGTACTTTTGGAACCAAATCACAAATCACCAACACATCAGAATATAGTCCAAAGTCCATATCTATTAAAAAGATCTCACAAGACCAGGGTGCTTTATTTGAGCCTTACTTCACCATGGTTTCATCACAGACCTTTGCGTCATCCTTGCATAAGGATGAAGAGCATACGTGTAATCCAAACTCTCAAGACCTAGTTGAGACACCTTGTCCAAATGTTCAAGAGAGTTCAATAAGCGAACCGTTTGTTCATAAAATCCCATAAGTTTCAGGGATTGATGACAGAATTGTTCTATCTGAACCATCCACTAGTCAGTTTAACCCAGGAACAAGTGTGGAATATGAGGATAAAATATCTACATCAGATGCATTGTTCGTTCCTGGAGAAGCAACTGTTTCTTCGCAGGCATTTGCATCTGCTGTTATTAAAGGGGCTAATAATGAAATCATAGAAATTGTCTCTAGTTCTGAGAGCGAGCTTAGATACTCTGACCTAGATCTCTCAGAAACTGACCCAATGGAAGAGTGCTACAGAATCTTTATGGAAGCCAACCAACTTGAAGCTGCTGTGGTTCAAAATGAACATTGTGTGGTCCAAAATAAAGCTCCGGTGGTCCAAATTGAAGCTCCTATGATGCTGAATGATGCTCCTGTAAGTACAGTCATTGAGTCATTCTTTTTTTTAAAGCTTCACTCTTAAAAATAAAGATGCTTAAAAAGTTCATGAGAGTGATGTCTTCATATGTTAAAGGTTCTTTATGGAACCGAAAGGTTCTTCTATGGCATTGAAGAACCCTTTGAAGCACCTTTTTTAAGAGTGTAGAAGAACCTTTTGTTGTCTAAATGGTTCCATAAAGAACCTTTAACATCTGAAGAACTTTTCTGTTTCACAAAAGGTGTTTTGTGGCAAAAAATGTTCTTCAGGTTATGAAAAGGTAAGAAAGAGATGGTTCTTTAAAGAACCTTTGACTGAATGGTTCTTTGTGGAACCAAAAATGGTTCTTCTATGGCATCGCTGTGAAGAACCTTTTAAGCACCTTTATTTTTTTAGAGCGTTCTTGAGTATGCAACTAGCTTTACATTGTTAGCCTAATTATTTTTTTAGAACGATTTGCTAGTTACTCCTGAAACTGGAATGAAGTCCAATCCACCTTCTCTGTTGAAAAGAAGGGTGGCCCACGCAGTGAAGTTTGAGGTGCTTCATTCTATGTCGTCTTAGTATGAAACCTAATGATCTGTTTGGAATAGTTTATTTTAAGTAGCGTTACTCGTTACTTTTTTTTACAACAGCAGGCCAATAAAAGCAAAGGACAGATTATCGTGCCTCTTCGAGACTGTGTCTCCCAGTTGGTCATTCCTAACAGAGCTCAGGCATGCCAAAGGAGAGCAGCCATACTGACTGCAGCAGTGAAAGGATGCCAGTCTCAGGTCATGAGCAATCCTCCAAAGAAAGTGTACATGCATAGTGTCATTCATTCAAATGTTGTGCAAAACAGTAAGCATCATTTTCAGTTACTTATTTACAGTTGCTTGGTTAAAACAGGGAATTGAACGTTGTTTTACTTGAAACTGTTTTTGTTTTTAAGCCGGCGTTCCAGTTGGTGCTACTCTGCAGCTGGGTGCAAACCTGCAGCTCATTGTGCCTGAGGGGAATTGTGGCTTGCCTCTAATGCTGATTCCAACCGCCATGTCTGTCCAGCGACCGCCTCAGCCTTCCCCGCCTACACATCCTCCACAAACTTCACATCCTCCACAAACTTCACATCATCCACAACCGCCCAACTACACGCCAGCGAAGGTTAGCTGTACGCCCTAAAACATATGACCCTTCATAAAGAATTCGGCTATTAATATACAAGTTGCTTTTATAGTTCCGCTTGTTAAATGTGGTCTACCTTGTGATGGATAATTATTTGTGTGATGGATAATGCATTGTGTAGTCAATGGGGGTGAAACGAAAAGCAAAAATACGGCATGAGGTTGGAGCGAAGGTTCCACATGATGTTCGCCAGCGTTATGTCAACCTCTTTGTGGAGGAGTTCCTAAGAACATCGGTGACAGTGCAAGATGCCTTTGAGAAGGTCTGTCTTTGAAATATCTTAAATGTATAATCATAATTTTATACCCTGTTTTTTAAAATGTATGTTTATTCAAATGCTCTAGGCCCTGGCGGAGGAGAAAAGCGTTTATGACCGCAGTATCAATAAGCTCAAATATCTAAGCGTAGCTGTCAATGCGCTCAAGAGGCTTAAGAACCAAATCGTCTTGCCTGCCAAAGGTAAGTATTGTATTGTGTATGCATGATGTGGTTTTGTTCATATTGCTGCGGCTACATTTGTTTACTGCAGTGTACAGTCATATTAGGTCACTCTCTATATATGTACTTACAGCTTCCAGTGAGAGAGATCAGAATGTATCTAGAGGCAATGTACCACTAAATACTCAAGCACTTCAGGGACCTGGTAAGAGCTGGCTCTCATTTCAGGGTCAAACTAAAATGATAGTCATAGAGGTAAACAAGTTATTTTTAAGATTCAGTACATAAAAATGCGCAGTAGGCTCTACTGGCATGGTATTTGTGCAAAGATTTTTTTGTTCACACTAATAGATCATTGTAAAGTATTAAGTTGCAATTGCTGTTTTTTTTGATGCAGACGATTGGATGCTTTATAAGCAATTGAAGGAGCACGTTCTATCTGAAGAAATGCTGCGGCTAAACAACTACCCTCGTAAACACCCAGATAAAGCTGACTTTGCTGTCCAGTACGGAGATCTCAAGAAAGGAATAAGCGATCGTGAGTCCAATTAGATATTCACACCTAGACATTTAATTAGACTTCACTGTTGCAACTTTCCCGTAGTTCAACTGGTCGAGCATGGAATTTGCAATGCCAGGGTCACGAGTTTGATTTCTAGCTAAGGCACATAGAGATGAAATGCAAAATCTGAAAGCACTGTAATCACTTGGAATAGAAGCGTCTGCCAAATGCGTAAATGTAGTCAATTTAAGGTGTTGTTTTAGTGTTAAAGTCATTTTTAGTGTCAAGAGTTAATTTATAATAGATAAAGCTATTAGTATTTGACATTTTTAAAGTGACTAAGAAATTAAACCGTGACAGCTTTAAAGAGGATCTGCTGCCGATGTGGAGCTACGTTCTCGGTCGACAGAAGTGGAAAGCACACCCGCAGAGAGGAGTGCAATTATCATTATGGAAAAGTTATAGAAAACAGAGGTAAGAATTGCTAATGGTTAGCATATACAGTTTTCGTCAATCATCCATAGCAAACCAATTATGTTTTACGTTGCTCTGGTGTCTTGTTAACTATCACTCTCTTTTACAGTACCAGGAGGTGTTGAGACACGATACAGCTGTTGCGAGAGTGTGGTCGGCTCACCTGGATGCCAAGTTTTCAATGTATTCAGGTTTTTACTCGTGCTTGGGTTGAAGGGTTAAATCATTTTTGTTGTAGATTCTGAGATGTACATGTCTACAGCTCCATGTCCATGATGCAGTAAGCCTTCAGGGCTTTGTGAGCAGTCTCCCTCAATCCCCAGTGGGAAAAACATGTCCGGGGGTCTTTGCTGTTGACACAGAAACCGTAAGATTACGTCTTGACATCTCTTTGGATAATACTGCATAGGAAATAAGCAAAATGACATTCTTGAATATTATTATAACATTCTATTATGAATAATACAATCCAAAATCTGTTTCTCCAGTGCTACACAACTGAAGGTTTGGAAGTAGTGAGAGTGACTTTAGTCAACAGCAGTTTGCAAGTTGTCTTTGACACCTTTGTCAAGCCTGATAATGATGTCACAGACTATAATACCAGGTGAGATGTTGCCGTCAATTGAAGATTAGCATCAAGTAGATGTAATGTAATGAAAATGGTTAAAAACACAACTGCTGCTCCCGCTCAGGTTCTCGGGCATCAGTAAAGATGATGTGAAAGGTACCAGCTCATCGTTGCCTGATGTTCAGAAAGTGCTTTTGAATTTTATTAACGCGGACACGTTTCTGATTGGCCATGGCTTGGAGAATGATTTAGCTGCACTTAAAGTGAGTTGTAAAGAAATGCATGGCAGTTTTTTTGTTACTGAATTAAAATGATCTAATGAAATTGCTAATCTTAAAAATGATACAATTTTTAGGCAAAAATGTAAATTCTAAATGATCTCTTTGATTATTGCTCTTCAAATTGAATAGACATTTGGCTGTTCTGCTATCTTTAGATTATACACAGCTCTGTGATTGACACCTCTATGGTGTTTCCCCATCGCCTGGGTCCGCCACATAAAAGGGAACTAAATAGTCTGACCGGGGACTACCTCCGGAGAATTATCCAGGAGAGTGGTACGTTTAACAATGTGTCCTGTCCTATTAAATATATTTGTAAACAATGACTTGCATCGAGTCCTCCTGAATCGGCAGCTGCTGAAAGATTTTACAGGACAACTGTGTGGTTCGTTTCATTGCATCATCACACAACTAGATATTAAAAGGCAGAAGTTATTTAGTTTGTTTTACATGAAATACACGCATCACAATCCCACAATCGTCTCTCATTTGCCACAGTGGAGGGTCATGACACACGTGAGGATGCCATGGCTTGTATGGAGCTCATGCTTTGGAGGGTGAAGGAAGACTCTAAAGTGAAGAGATGGTGATGCTTAATAAAGTTTGTTGCCATTTCTCAGGGAATAGGGTGTCCAACGTGTTTGGTGTGTTTGCTTGCATTGAAAACTTTGTTTTGTATGTATTTGTTGATGTTAGAATTATTGAAATCGTTTGCTTTTGACCATGAAGCGTATTCTCTTTTTCCATAGTTTAGTTTTCCTTAAATTAATTATTTGTGACATTTGTGGGGAATTTAAATACATTTCTTGGGCTTATAAGGTTATGTGGGGTTAAATACACCTTTTGGTTTCTGGAAAGAAATGAAAATAAATGTATTAAGATGACACCTGCATCATGTGACTTTAATTTCTGAAGTGCTGATTGGCTAATTATCCAGGGGGATGTGTAATTAGATGGGTAATTTGTATTCTTAGTTTAGCCTGTAAGATTCTGGTGCTTATCTGTAACACATGAATCTCATAAACTCATTTATCAGCAGGTGAAAAGTGACTATAATTCCGGAACCCATTTAAACAAAAGCTTTATATATTAAAATAAATTTTAGGACATAATTGTTTAGGTTAATGTATACATGAAATGCATTGCATTAAAATGATGTTATTAGGTGTTTCAATTATAGTTAAAACAAAATATTTGAAATAAAATGTATTACTTTTTGTAAGGATGCTTTGAAATTGTGTATTGTGATTATACAATTTTGTTAAGAAAAATAACCTTCAATTGAAAAAATATTAATACGAAGATATTTTGTTCAGGGTTGGATTGGAATAGATGAATCGGGACAATGGAACTGAAACGGTGCTGAATATTTTAGGGGATTTCTCTGATGAAAGGGATGAGAGTATTCTACACAGATTGAGTTCATTGAACTGCATAATGAATTGCTTTACAAAAAAAATATCATTATCATTTGTAATATTTCAGCTTGACTTATTACCCTTAAGTAGCCTAATAACCTAATTAATAACAATCATTTTCTTTTATACCTGATGAAATTACAGACCTGACCTCAGAACAAAGATGCCTCCGATTCTGACTCAAAATCACAATCCCATAATTCCATCAGATGAGACTGAATCGTACAACCGATTTGAGAACAAGGCTAGTGCTCCGAATTGACTTTTAAATGGCTCCTGGTGGAGCTCTACCTGCTGTCTGATTCTTCTCTCTTTTGACAGGTGTTTGAAGGCCACGGCCGCAGTGAAAAGCCAGTGTGAGGGCTGGTGAAACAGTGGGCTGACATGCCCGGGACCAGTGCCAGGGCGCTGCTGGTTCTGCCCGTTTGGGCTTGTGCTGTACAAGCTGTGTGTGCGGGGCCCAACTGGCTGGTGGGAATGCCTGAGCGTCAGCATTGGACTACTGTACCATCAGCCAGATGAACACACTGCTCTTGGCACACAGAGAAAGGAACCAGATGCTCCGTCGCTCCAGCCGGTAATGTAGGAAAATCTGTTTGCGTGGAGATTAATGATTCGTTTAAAGAATATTTTGTAAGATGTACAATCAATGCAATAATGCTGTGACAGATTCTTTTTTATTTTAACTTATAACCAAAATTACAGTACGGATCCTAGTGTATTTAGAATATGACAGGAAGTTAGAGAGAGTAGACATTAAGATATATCTTGTTTTGTGGTTTGTTTGACCAGGTCTTCCTTCCAAACAAAATGAATAACTTTGCACCCGGTGTCTTAATTTTAAGACAAATGGCCATGTGAAAACATGCTAATTGACTGAAGACAGGAATTCAGCTGGGATAATTGAATGGCTCAAGAAAAAAAAATATAATTCCTTGAATATATAACATTCCTTGAAAACTCATCTGAAGGTTAATTAGCTTTACCTTTGAATCAATAAAAGCAGTCCATATTCATATGATGAAAGCAGTCCATATTCATATGATGAAGCTTGTGAAAGTGGCGAGATAAATGTTATGTTCTTATGTTCCAGGCAGTGTGAACTTTATGAAAACATTTCAAACAGAATGTGGACAAGATCCTGCTAACTTCTTGCACAAAGGATCATATAATAAAGCAAAACCAATAGTAAAGGAAAAAAAATAGTAGAAATTTCAAAGATTTCTTGCTTTCTCTAATACCCAGCTGCTAGCATGCGGCCTGCTGTGTGAGATAAACCAGTGTCACAAAGTTAATTGCATTACTTAAAACTAATGGCCTGGCATTATCTGCTATATGGGCAAATGCGTGATAAAAATGGTCTTCATGCAACAATCCAACATATTTTGGAGTGTGATTGTATAGCTTCTCATATCTGTAGAAACTTTAAATTGTACTTTACCTGCGTTCTTATCTTGCTGTAAGATTTACCATGCTATCTTGTAAGTGTAATTTTAATGTGCAGTTTAAAGAGAGGAAGAAGTCAATTCCTGTTATTATAATGAAGTTCCATCTTCTCTCTGAATAATGCTGGGTTATTTTCTAAACAGCGTTGGGTCAAAAAGAGACAAACACAGCGTTTGAGAGCAGAGAGTACTGCACATTTTTTCAAGATTTTGGTAACTTTATTTACTTGGCGGGTTTTTTGACATTCAAATTTGGTTAACACATGTTTAATGGTATGACACACTCAGAACACATATTTAATATTGGTTTACCCAGACTTTAACTTAACCCAGAAAATACTTATATTTGACCTAACAATGGGTTAAAACAACCCAGCATTTTGGGTTGAAACAATTCACTCATTTCAGCTGCCTTAAAGTTGTAAAATACAACTAGATTTTTAGAAGTCAATTCAAAATAATTTAAGTTTAATTGTCTCGTAAAGCTAATTTGATTCAACTAAATCAATTAAATTGATTTAATTTAAATTTAATGAAGCTGTTTAAAGTAAGTTTTAAAGTTGTTTTTTACAGTGTAGTTTAATGTAAAACCCGATGGTTGGGTTTGCCCCTTTTTGACCCAACGCTGGGTTGAAAATAACACTTTTTAGAGTGTGTTTTTAGGCTCATAGATGCATTTCAGATAAAAGGTGGTGCTGCCACTTATTGTTCTTGAAATGTTTACACCACTTATCTTCAAAATATTCATTTAAATCAGCACGATTAATTGAGTTTACACTAGTCTGTCTGGGTTGTGTGAAAAATGCCATATTAATTTTCATTTTGTTTGTTATAAATTTCCATGTCACATACACATTTTGAAAAACCTTTAGAGAGCCTGTATTTATATGCTTAGCTGCTGCCATGGTAACCAACCATCTGAACAGTAGCATTATTAAGAAAAAACTTTACACTATCAGACAGATGAAGTTTAATTGTGTTCCAGTCACTAGACAAACACTCCCATCTCGTAAACCACCCTTGTCTGGAGAGGCCGGCTTGCCAATGACTCTTGTGTAATCATCCTAGTGAGCATCCCCTGTCGCGCCTCCAGATTGTCAGGCTTCCCGCTGAGCTCTCGTGTGGCTCCCAGTCTTATCTGAGGAGTGGGATCATACTCTGGTCTCTGTGGTCACCATTAGAGAGCAAGAAATAAAACATCGTAACCTTTTGCGTTTCATTAATAAACAAAGCACTGACCCTGGAATGAAGCCTGTTTTCTATAATTGACATCAGCTGCAACATTTTTCATCTTCAGTTCAATCTTGGATCAATCTTCCTATATCTGCGAAATCAAAGTCATGTTAATGAAATCCAGAGCTGGAGATTTTTTCCTTTGACCAGTTTTGCCTTGACACAGTCATGTCTTTCCACACCCTCTGCTTTCACGGTTAGTTTTCTCATCCCCGGCTTGCACAGGAATCCTTCTTCACTTCGCTTGCTGCAGGCTCCCTAACGCCCTAGGATCCAGCCATTTGACAGAGGTGAAGAGAGGGAGCCTGGGAAATATTGAAGCTGAAACAACTCTGGGAGAGAAGGTAGAAGAGGTGAGAGAGACAGAGTGAGGCAGTGGCATCGAGGATGAAAAAAGAGAGGCGGTGGAAGGGGGTCTTCCTGTAGACAGACACTCCTCTAAGCAGCTTTTCCTCTGGAGGCAGGGTTGTGTGAGGTCACAGTGGGATTACACTTTTGGCAAACAGGAGGGAGCTCCTCTCACTCAGACTTTTGCAGCATCCAAAGTTCTCCCTCGTGACTCGAACCCGGCTGTAATAAAGCCAAGGCCGGCTTGAACCTACAAACAAAAAAGCCAACAGCCTATCGATTGCCTGCCGCCAACTTTCACACGCCTGTGTCGAGAGGTCGCCTCAGCATAGACAGGCTCCAAGCGAAGCCGAGTTGAAAAAAACCCTCTTGTGTTCCAAACTAGATACATCTGCAGTTCCAACGGTACATTTGAAAGATATTAATCCTTGACCCTATTACGCAGTTATTTGAGAGGATTACACAACTCTGCTTACATTTGATCGCGTGCTGCTTTTTTACCCGCTCTGCTCATCGAGAGACATAGATACAGCCTCAAAATAAAGTGATTGCTGTATTTGAGCATCTATATGACTAAATTAGCCAGTATTTGGCAGAGAGATACAGTGTGTGACCTCATCACCTAGGAGATCCACTTAATCAACTTTCCCTTTCCAGCAGAGGTCAAGCTGAGCAGAGGCTCTCGCCGCCCTGCCTCCAGCCCTGCTTTGATGTTAATTAAGATGCGACAGAACATGGAGAGGATTCATTAAAGCCAGAGCCAATCTAGCAGCACAAAGCTCCAGCATGGCGCTGTCTTCCCGAGGACTGAAATCTCCTCGAAGGCGACATCCTCCAGACATAGACATGTATCCAACCTCGGCTCAACGTTCATGTTAATACAGTAACCTGTCATTTCCGTAACCGGGCTCCTAAACATGTGAGCAAATGTTTGATGTTGCCTGTATGGTGTTTTCAGCTCAGGGATGCGGAAAATATCACAGTATATCAGTGCACTTAATAGAAACATGTTTTAGGTCATAGTACTTGCACCTTTGTATCTACAGGTGAATCTTCAGTTGGAATAGCTTCTTGTCTCCTGACTGTAAAGAGAAAATGCTTTTCATACAACAAGGGTACAATTGTTTTAAACTTAGTTGTCTTTAATTGCTTATGTTGCAACGTTACATACAACAAAGTGGGCAATTCCAGCATAATGGATGTGACATTTTCAGTGAAAACTTAAAATACATTTTAAAACGTAGTATTTCTGTGAATTAAAATGTACTAACCAGAAGCGATAATACCAAACAAATGGACAAGGGATGACACTTTATAGAACAAAATAGTTTAAGTTATATGTGCTTATAAGGAATATGCCTTATGGATGTGACAATTCACTTACCTGACTATGAAAAACTATACTCATGGGTATTAATATTGACAGTAAGGTGAAAACCTTTGGTAAAAAATAGATTTTTCATCATAAGGTTGACATTTGCATGGAATTGCCCATTAACAAAGTACAAAAATTATTTATTTTATACTAACATATCATATAACCCATCAGTGTCCCCAAAACTCCTGTGAATAAAATCATTGCATTATAGAGAATAAAATTAATACTCAATCATAATGTAGGAGTAGTGTCGTTACCAAATTAATCATTTCATAAATACATTAAAATCAGTTTAATTAACTGTCAGCTAATTTGTTAGCAAGCCCAACTATTCCTCTAAAAAGTATAAATGTCATTACCATCACACCCGCACTTTAGTAAATCAATACCATGACATGGTATGTATACTACCATTCAAGAGTTTGGAAATGTTTCTCATCATTTAAAAAAAGTGATAGTAAAAAAATGTAATTATAAAATTGCAGCAACATATTAACAGTGCCATAATTTTGATTTTACCGTTAAAAATAAAGATAAAGAATAAGTCACCCAAACCCTCAAGATTTTTTAAAACTTATTTATCCAACTCATTTAGTTTGTCATATGCAGATGTTTTCAGATCACTCTTTCAAAATTTCCTCTATCAATTCAACAAAATAAATCCAAACCTTAACTGAATCTCATGGGAGAGACTTATAAATAATGAATCAAATCTCATGCTGTACATGTGAATGCAGGGGAGGGAATCTACACAGACCGCATGCCTCCATCGGCATTATGAAACGAGCCTGAGAGGGAGTGATCCCGTCCAAGGTGCTCCATAGCTCCAGGGCTAACAGTGATGAATGGTGCCCTTAATGTCGGCAAACACTTTATCTCTGCTTCATCTGTTTTCATTAGGCAGGACCAACCTTTGGCTTGGACGGAGCGCTCCAGCACTCATGGGACTGCTTAAGGCAAAGCTGAGGTGTGTATGAGCTTCTCTTTTTTTAGGCAAATTTCTTGTTTAAATGCCAAAGTAGATTTAGACTCATGACTCTTAAAGTCAGGGAGGATTTGGGTTCTAAAACGTGATTTCTGGATTTTCCAAAACAATTCTGAAGGGTTGAGATAGTGTGGACCAGTAAGGGGTTAAATATTTTTTTAAATGCAAGATTGAAATTATTAAACAAGGGCAGTTTAGCTCTAGTGCCATTTTCTGATCAACATGGCAAATCCCATCTAACCTAGTTGAGACACTTTACCATATTCTTATCATGATAACTATGAGGCTGTTCTTCTCCTAAATAAATCAAATGCACGTTATAAAAGTTCAAGACATCAAAGAAAAACATAATCTGATAAAATGGACAACAAGACCATTAGGGTAATATGTGATGTAAGCTTTACTTTCAAATCCTGTTACATTAAGAACTGGCAATTTCAACAAAAAGAAATGCGAAACCAAGAAAACCAAAATACAAAACAAAATAAAAAGTACAAATGATCTAATTACCAGTTATTGTCACAAACAACCCTGTACAGCCTTAAGAATAAAGTAACAAAAAAGCTTTATACAGCACATAACAAGTTTACTGGGTGCCAAATAAGAAACAAAACGATATTTGAGCCTTATTGAGTCGTAGAGTACAGCAAGAGATAAAGCAAACATATTGTGCAGAGGAACCCGCAAAGCTAAATGCAAAACGAGTTGGTCTTTTTTTTCCCGACCAAAATAACGTAAGTGCTACAAACTAGAGATCAAGAGCAATTTCATGCGTCTTTTGAAGTGCTAAAAGGTAGTCAATCCTGCGTGACGCAGTGACGCTAAAACAAAAATCACTGCTTTTTGCAATTAGGCAAACAGAACGCCAAGTATTTATAAATACTGGTATTGGAACAGAGAGCTGTCTCTGTCGCGCTCCTCGTGCCCACAAAACTGAGCTTGATCGAGCAGCAGCCACGTTTTTCAACATGACAACATGGTGTTCCAAGGCAGACGGACAGAAGGATGATGCCCATTGGACATTCCATTTGTATTCATTCTATCACAATTGGTCCTGAGAATCAGTTTTACTTCATCTCAGGCTCTCGGGCCACTCCTTTCCACCAAGTGGCACTGGAGCGTAAAAGATAACGGGCAGGAGCTTTATAAACAAGCAAAGAAGCTCCACTCAAAATACAACATAGCACTAGAACGCATGCTGGGCATTTACATGAAGAAAACAAAACGATATGGTGATAGCAAAACATAGAAGTATAAAACAAGGATATCATGTAGAGCAAGGAAACTGTAACTCATCTTTTATGGCTCTACTTCTAACCTGCGTTTCAACTGGCCTTGAATACAAATATTGTCATTCAAATCCTCTCACTGGGCAAGTTACGGGTGTAGAGTTTTTTTTGCCAAGAAAGATCTTTTGGCAAGTCAAGGTTAATCTTCACAATTTATGCTGTATACTTTTCTTTTGAAAAGAAATGGGCAATGTTTTGAACTGATGTCCATGTGTAAATGAGGTTGAAAAGCACTGCGTGCATATGATTCAGTTGAGTTCAAATTATTGACTGGATTCTGTTTTGTTTAATCTACAGTTTCGTTTAAAAACATTTATCTTCAACAAACAGTCTTTTTGGAATTGACTGTGTCCAAATCCTTGAGCTTTGCATGTTTTTCATGACATAGTGAATAGATAGATATATATCTAGACTAGCCATAGACTCATAATGGCTGATATTTGGCCTCTAGTCTAGACCAGTATTTCTCAACTTTCAAACCTGAAGACGACCTAATTATTTAAAGCAGGACAAAACAAGCATAAGCTTAAACAATTTAAAGTCAAGATTTTTACTTGGTGGTTGGTTATTTTTATAATGAAAATGTTCTGATTATATCAAGCTGTGGGCCTGAGGTTCAGAACCACCAGTCTAGACCACACACATGCTATGTTACTCATTTTGCACTTACTAAGTAACAATGTTTTTTATATTCTTAAAATATATCCGTCTAGCTGGTAACTATGCAAAAGTGCTAAGCAAACATCAATTTGTTACTGCTCATGTATTTTGGACTAGTCTTTGAAAGTACATTTCTTAGGGGATATTTTTTATTCCAAGCTTGCCCACATTATGGACAATACAGCCTCTGAGTGCATTAAATATATGCGTTCTGATACTTTGTTAAAAAAGTGCAACTTTTACAGCACTGTGCAAAACTGCTGTTAAAAATTTAGCCTGGCACTTTGGTGCCCAGGGGGGTTTTGACCTAAGCTGTCTGAATTAAACGTCATACTATCCATTTTAACAGGGCAGTCAATCACTGCTGTTTGGCAAATACCTACATGAAGAGGTTTTGAATTCATTTTTTTAACTACCGTGGCAGACACTGATAAAAAAACGTAACATTAAGGTTGTCTGATGAAATGGTTGAACTAATTGGCATTGACAACATTTTATATTGGGTTTAAGTGCTATTGTTTAAAACTTATAAAATATTAAGTGCAATTAAAACAAACAAACAAAAAGAAATCAAAAGGGGAACATAGATCTATGGTACCATGTTTGCCCGCTTATGGAAAGCCATGCTTCCACAATTCCTTCTCTTATAATGGCTGCCTCCACATTGCACTTGAAAGCCATTTTCCAATGGGGTTCTCATAATAGTTTGTTAGTACAGGATATATATTTTTCTATACATATTTGTATTTTACATTTCAAAGGCTCTTTCAAAATAATAATAAAAAATAACAGAACAAAATGTTTAAGACACAGAAGGCCACCGAGATACCAATGTTTTTCCATGTTCTCTCTCGCCGCAGCCCAGCTATACCTTTGTATCACTTTAACATTAACCAACAAAAAGTACATTCATTCAAGTCATTTTGGAACAATTTTTTACACACAAAATTACAAAAAAGCTCCAAAAAGCACCATTGAATCGGCCTTTGTGACAGGTTTTGGGGGAAAACCCATTATTCTGTCACCATCTTGTTAAACGTACAAGTGTGATTACATACCATAGCTATGCACGGGGCTCTTGACTGGTCACTCATCTCATGCCTACGGGCAGCTATGGCACAATCTGTGGTGACCAGTAGTACGATGAGGACAGTGAAGGGTTCGAGGCTGCATAATGTGCTGACGGCCACTAGGGAAGTGGTAATGATTGCTTTTGACATTAGCATGCCCCAAATGGCTTGTATTAAGAAATGCCATCAGCTGTGCCCCGTAGATTTCATAAAGGGCCGTATGCTTGTTGTTGAGGCAAGGTCAATGTTCTGCCAATGGTCTCACCATTTGGCAAAACCAGTCAATGCCAACAGGCATTGGGGAAGGAGAAAATAAAGACTACAAAACTATGTACAGTTTGATAAATTAACAAGTGCATGGTCTGAGGCTTAGCTTTGGAAACGAGACTTGTTGGTTTTGTCGTGCCATACTGTATATATTTCATACCGAGCCCCTAATATGACTTCGAAAAACAATCGCAACGCATAGCGAACATGCTGCATACAAAAGAAAAGCTTATCGCTTGCAAGCTTATATGTTTGTTGTTTGCTTTCTCCCATCAAAACCAATACAAAACTTCAATAGGTAAAGCGCTATTATTTTGATTCTGGGTCATTCACAATTGTTATAAGACCTCTTAAAAAAAGAGCAATATTTGTATCGATAGAACAAACAAAAAAAAGGTCTGATAGAAATGCCTGGAGGATGTATAGCTTTTCCACTGATAAATTAATGTCTTACTATCATTTCTACCTTTTGGGCAGCATTTCAGCCCGCCTATGGAACAGTTAGTGGCATCTGTGATTTACTATATGAGGGAAAGGGAAGGGTAACCGCTAAAGTCAAATGGCCTTAGCTCTCTCTGTCAGTCCCAGGTAGGCCAGGAAGGAGTGTTTGAGCGATGTGGGAGAAGGTGGGGACTGCGGAGACGAGTCGGACCGGAATCTGGAGAAGGGAGGTGATGAGTTTGAAGGGGAGGGGCTGTGGAATGTGAAGCGTCGGGCCTTGAAGAGAGTGGTGAGGGGGATGAGATGAGCCAGGTCACAGTTCCTGTACTGCTCGAAGTAGCGAGCCGCCAGCGTGGAGAAAGTGCCGTTGGCCGAGAGGTAGCGTGGGCTTGGTGTGCCGTCCTGCTGCTTGCTGGTGATGGAAAGGGCGACAGACTGCAAGGCTTGAGAGGCGGACAGGATCATCAGCGGGCTAGTGGTCCCGCTGTCCCCACTCTCGCAGCTGCTCCCACCCCTCTCAGAATGGCCTGGGCACGGCGTACCTGGCTGGCCCTCGCCTTCCTCCGCGCTTCCCTCTCCGCCCTGGTGCTTTTTAACATGTCGGCTGTAGACGAACGGGTGGGTGGTGGTGAACGGGCACTGGCCGCAGCCGAAGGTCTGTCTCGGCGCGTGTTTGAGCCGTTTGTGGAGGTTGAGATTGTCCTTGCGTTTGCAGCTGTAGCTGCAGCGGTCGCAGTGGAAAGGCCGCTCGCCGGTGTGCACGCGCACGTGCTCGATGAGCTTGTTGGCCGTTTTGGAGAGATAGCCGCACTGCTCACACTTGTAGTGGTTTCCCAGGCGGTGAGCGCGCGTGTGCCTTTCCAGCTCTGCCTGATTGGCCCACACGGCTTGGCAGATACGGCAGCGGTACTCCATCTTGTAGTGCGTCTTCAGGTGGCCCTCCATAGCGGCTGGCCTGTTGGTGGAGTAGATGCAGAGAGGGCACCTGGTCAAAGAGACAGGAGGAGCAGGGTGTAGGACACAAGAGGTGGAGACATTTAATAATGCACCTCTCAAACAAGAACACACACACTGTTCTCTGTAATGAGATGAAGAACACACAGAATGGACATAGGGAAGGATGACAGATGCATTTACTGTGTCTTACCCTCTGTTGTGACTAAAAGCTACAGTCTGTGTGTACTCTGATACACGTGAAAGGGTGCATGACAATGTGAATGTTTGTATGGCAGTGTGGTTTCGTACAGGTTGGAACGGGAATCAGATGAAGGTAAATGAATAAATGAGTGGCACTTACATTTAAATAGCACCTTTCATCTGCTCAGGGCCCCAAAGCGCTTCACAAACCCTGCAGAACAGAATGACCTCAGAAAGCACACTGTGAAGGGCGCCTCTCTACCTCAACACTGAACTAGAGCAGTCATACTCTCTCACCCTGACTACAAAAGCAGCTGGGCAGCTATAATATAGCAAACTTTTCTCTTACAATGCTTCATCTACAGTATTTACAGTGAGCTCCAAATGTATTTGGTCAGTACTTGGATTGCACGTAGTTTATTCTGCTTGCATTCATACTTGAATTTGTATTGTGCAACGACTCTGGGGTTTGACTAAGAGCAGAGAATAAGTTTTGAATGCCATGTAAGTTAAATGATTTTAAAGTAAAAGTGAAACAAAGCAGGACTGAGCTTGGTTATGTTACTCCAAAGTCTTTAGGAGTGCTATGAAAGAGCAACCTCTGAGCTATAACATTTTCCAGTGAGATGGATCCATCTTTGCTGCGCTTTGTAATTCTCTGTATTTGCATTCCACATTCTTATCTTTAAACATAAAAAATGTAATTCTGTAAATTGTATAAAACTGTCAGACTCCTCCAAGACTATACTGTCTAAAATAATGACTCTTAGGTACTAGTGTATTTATATACAAAAATATACAGTCAAGTACCAAACTGTGACACCTTGTATGGATTATTCATAAGCAGACATTAGTTCAGCCTACTGGAATCCTGCTGCGAGAGAAATAGTCTGTGAAAAAAAAACATGCAGTGATTTGTAAGAAGTCAGCTGCTATACATATAGTGTTATATTAATGCCGACCACACACACACTTAAACCCTAGAGTCACTGAACTAATACAAATTCAAAATATACGAATTTACAGCAAATACGTCCACCATCCAAGATACTGACCAATATGCACTTTGTGCCTAAATATATGCAGACAACAAAATTATATTGTTTAAATTTTTGTTGGTCTGAAGATGACAAATAAAGAGAATAATAAACTTTTAGATAATATGCTGATTCGCTTGAAAAAAACTTACAAACACAAATGACATTGTGATTTTAAGGTAACAGTGGTTGTGAGTAAAAGCATTTAGTCTTTTAAGTCGCTATGCAGTTTTAAACATTTAGGGAAATATCTTAAGACAATGTCTATCACTCCAGGATTTTACTAATCTAGAATATCTTTGTCCCTCTTTACTTGTGGCTTGTAATGGCTAAGCGCTCTAATGAGTGATAACTATAAGCTGCCAAATGTGTCTAGCATGGGAAAGCATAGCCATAAATGACAAGATGAAGCAATGAAATCTGAAATACATGACCTTAAGACATGAATTATGTATGTCAAACAACTAGACAAATACAACAGAAAATATAGAAAAGGACCGGACTTTGTCCTCGTTCAGATATCGATTTTTGGAGGGGATGGGGAGTCAGTATGTCTTGTAAGTGCTTGGTAATAGGGTGTCTATTTGCCTTGAGATGGTTATTCATGATGTCTAAATGTGTTGTTGTAACTGTGGTGGCGGTTATGACAGGCTGAGAAAGAACAGTGTGAACTGTAGCCTAATGGTCTTGGCAGTGGAGCTGCTCAACAGATGGACAAACACTGACTGGCTTGTTGTGATTTCTTCAGCTATATTTTCGCATGCGGGACCAGACCTTTTGCAGTAATGTCTACCACAGACTTTGGAAGGGAGGGGGCTGGTTCCTGAAAGTGCCTGTGATTTAGGTGCTTTTGCCTCTAGAATTTGCCTCGTCAGCTGCAAAGTGGCAGAAACTTGTTTAAAACTAAAAATGTTTTGTCGTTTATTAGGCAAATAACAAACTGAAACAACTAATTAGTCTTTATTTATGTTTAATACCCAGAATCTTTTCTCAGAAGTTAGAAAAAAAATATTATTAAAACTTATTTTTCCATTAAGGTCTGCAAGTAAATAACTGCAATTGGGAATCTGAATGAAAAAAATCAATTGCTTTAATATTTTTTCTGCTTTTCTTGTAAAACAGTAAATAAAAAAATTCACTGATAACTACAATTATATTTTAGCATTAGAAATACAACTGTGACTAAAGAGCTTACACATACTGGTGGATTAACCATTAAAGAAACATAAAAATATTATTTTGGTAATAGTGCAAGGCAGCTGTGGCACAAACCTTACATTGGTCAGTTGTCTAAGACTATGTTCAGACTGTCGGTTCAAATTTTTGTGCAAATCCGATTGAAATCCGATCACATTTAGCAAGTGTGAATCACACAAAATCCGATTTTTACAAATCTGTTTCGAGCTACATTCATATGTGGTTTGAAATCCTATTCAAATCGCATTTCTGGAAATCCGTTTCAGACTGAACGCTCAGGTCGGATATGAGTAGCTTTTGGCTTAAGGTACGTTTTTGCGCCACGTGAAGCACCACGTTAAAACCACAGACGTCTCAGATAAAAGGTTGCTGTGTTGTTGTCTGTCTGCTGGAGGAGACGGAAGCACTGGATAAACCCACGTATACAAGCCTCATACGCTTCAGCAGCAGGTTCATTAGACATAGTAATCCAGCGCAGCGGCTACACGTCGTCATATTGTAAGAAACATTAACTGTGATCAACACTACACAGCGCTGTTCTGACTGATCAGCGTATGACATCACCATACTGCGAGAGAAACACAGAGCAGTGTGCTGTGGAATCGTTCTCGCGGTACTGCGATGTCATACACCGGTTGGTCTGCACAGCGAAGCATGAAGTTTAACACTCCCTGTCAATGCAACGCCATTGGCATAGAAACCAAATCAGATATTGCAAAAAACGAGAGGGCACAACGGGACACTCAAATCGGATCTGAACAGTTGCCATACACAATGTGGACAATCAATCATTTAAATTAGATTCCAATCGGATATGCACAAAAATCAGATTTGGGTGACAGTCTGAACAAAGCCTACTAAATTTACAGTATTAAGCATTGTATTAGTGCCGTTTAAGAAGTGAAAATACTGGCAGCCAGACTGGATCAAATAATCTATAATTGTTGACCCCTGTCATTTGTTTTAGACACATTCAGGAACTTTCTGTTTATAACATGCTTCTGTGTGACTCCGCAGAGATGTTACCCTGAAGCACTGCTCGATGAACTCTGCTACTATCATCTGTGAATCCAGCCTGATCCTCAAACAGTGCTCCTGGATAGATCCTGTCTAAAACTGGGACTGACTGAGGGGATGGGGACTGAGGTAAGGTGGGGTTTTGAGAGGTAACGGGATGGGGACTGAGGGAAGGTGGGGCCAGGGTTTTGTCAAGCATCGGGGTGGAAACTTAAGGTAAGGAGGGGGTTTCGTGAGGTACCAGGGGGTGGGGGCACATGCTGTACTTGCTTTCCTTACTTGAGCCCTCCAGCGGGGACAGTGTGGCACTTCTTGTGCTCCAGGAGCTGCTCGGGTGTCTTCATGAACTTGTGGCAGATGTCGCACTCGAACATGCGCGTTATCAGGTGGATCTGTAGATGCCGCTCGTACATGGCCCGAGTTTTACACACAAAGTTGCAGAAAACGCATTCAAAACCTTCAGGGTCGGGTCAGAAAGAGAGAATCAACATGCCGTTAAACACCTAATATGATCTTATGTACTGAATGAACCATTTCTTTTGGAATAATTGCAAACTCATAGGTGCAACAGTTCTATTTAGGTTGATGAAATGTTCAATAAAGTGTTACAGAGATAAAGTAAATAATAATCAGCTGGTCATGAGATCTTACTAAATGCACCTTTACTAGGTTATAAGTTAAAAGTTCAATTTATTACCCATAAAAGTGGGCCTTACCTTTCTCTGCCTTTTCATCTGTTCCTGTGCCTGAGCTTGATTGGCTGCCTGCAGAAGAAGGCAGAGCCAAAAGGCTTTTCAGTTCTTCGTTACTTTGTGCAACATCCCCACCTTCAGAGCTGTTTAGGGAGTCACTGAGAGCCGACAAAGAGGAGGAAGTGCTCTTGGTCTCACTGAGAGGGCTTCTGGAATTGAGACCTACGTGTATGAAAAGAAAAGAACAAGGGTCACTTCCCGAATAAAAGATAAACCACGTATTTGAATGACATGACGAAATCAAAGACTTGGGCTTAGCTTAAGCCAGCCGAGAAATGGATAGGAGCATCTTTCAACACTGAAGGTTTGATAACGAATTCGGTAATGAGTGAAGCAAAAAGCATAAAAATCCTGCGATTGATCGAAATCCACCCAGTTAGCTAGACTGGAATATGCATGCCTAGAGCGGTGTGGTATTAAGCCTTAAAAGTCGGGAGGCGGGCTCTCTTTCCTAAGAGGCACTCTTGTGGGTTTAGCCTGACTTCTGTATCCAAGCAGCCAGAACACTCGAGCCTGCGCTCTTATTGATCTACACTGTTCCTGAGAGCGGCAGGGGAGGGGGGCTGCCTAGGTCAGGCCCGCCACAGCTAAGATGGCGGGAGAATCTCAGGCCATGGCTCTCCCCTAGGTCTCCAGAAGCTCGCGAAATGGCCGATGCCAGCTCACGTGCACGCTTTGCTCACGTTAAGACTTCTGTTCCTTTCAAAGCATGTGCGCGGAATACAGAGAAGGCAGTCATGTTTAATCTTTTGTCAGCTGCAATGACATCTTTGAATACAGATGCGCTGTGCGTCTCGTGAACTCCATTTCAGGAGACGGCTTTATCTCCGCCAGTGAACTCCACGCCCTCTATTAGGCTCCTATGGGCGGCGGATGTTCAGGATGAATTTGTGTTCGGGTTTAGCCGAACACCTGCAGTACACTGCAAAGCATTTCTGATGGAAACAACAGCTGCCAAGCAGGCACCCCTTGGTGATGGCCGCAGCTTCCCGTGCAGAAGACAAAGAAGTGCGAGCTGGTAGGCGTTGACCTGAGGGCAACCAATCTGTAGCAAGGTGTCTTTGGTAGGGCGCTAAATCGCGGCTGACAAACCAACTTGTTCTTTTGCTCTCACTCTGAGAGCTCAGTGTCTTGAGGAAAGGGGTCACAGGCTTAGTCGGAACACAAGTGGCGCACGGCAGACGTGGTTGTGTAGGGCTTGCTTAGTTTTCTGGGACTAGGGCTATCGATTTTTCAGCTCCCTTGCAGTTCAATATGAATACGCACTCAATCAGTTCCCAAACACTTATACCACTCGTTCCACCCGCCCCATCTATTGATTGGATGAACATGTAATCCCACCCCGAACTTTTACAATTGCTTCAGCCAGAAGTTATAAGTCTAGTGTGTATTTTTTGGAGGATCTATTGACAAAGCGTTATGTTTTTATTACCTAAGAATGAGCTATTTCTATCTACATACACTGCGGGTCCCCTTGCATGGAATTCACCATGGAATTCTACAGTTAAACGGACTAAACGGACAAACTGTTCTACATAGCGTGTTTCATAAATACATTATCTCCTTCAGCAAAGAAGCGAAAACGCAACGACATAGTGCTGTGTCAGCCTGTAGTGCTTCGAAAAGGAGGGGTGGAGGGAGCAGTTGGTTGCAATTCACAACCTCACCAGTAGATGCCACTGAATTTCATACACTGGACCTTTAACTTGATGGACCACTCAAACAACCCCCAACAGTGGGGTTTCTACACTCAAAAAATAACTTGCAAGTTGCAAAAAAACGATTTTAACATTAAAAAATTACATAACCTTTAAAGTCTGAGTAGGTTCAAACCCACAGCAGCTGATATGGTGCGGTCATTGTGTTTGCCTGTCCCATCTTGACAGCTGAGCAAAATTTTTTATCTCATTTTTACCATCGGTCTCGGTCTGTCAATAAATAACCGCTTGTGCAGTTACCTATACCGATAAATGCCAGCAGAAACACTCTCTCCCTCTACCGCGACATTGTTACGAACTTATCTCAAGCTAACATCTGTTGAAGTTCCAGGTACACCTTGCAAGGTGACAAACAAATTTTGAGGTTATTGATGCTGAAGACTGTAATCTTGTTATCGGGGTGGCAAAACAGAACAAATATAAATAACAAAACCGGCTGTTATATGAATCCTCAAAGACACTCCAGGCGTCAGGTCATCATTAGTTGAAGCTTCAGCAGCTGCATTTCGACATTTCAAAAGGAAGTGCAAATATTACACAGACCAAGTCTGTACATATAAAATGACAACAGACTGGTATGTTATGTACGCTGGAAGAAAGACCAGCTTGAACCAGCATAGTAGAATGGTGTTGGTTCAGCTCATAGACTAACATAGTCATGCTGAGAAATAAAGTCTGGCTGAGAAGGCAACAAACCAGCATCTCATGACACAGTATACTGGTGAACATACTGGTATATGGGTGAGATCTTACCTGCGTGTCCTGCACTGATGTGAGTTTTCATCTCGGCTTCGTCCACACCCACATACTCACAGGTGTTACAGCAGAGCGAGAACATCCACTGCTCTTTGTCTACATGGAGAGACATGTGACTGACAAACTGAGCGTTAAACTCTGTCTGAAAGCCGCAGACATGGCAGCTATAGAAGTAAGGGCAGTTTTTGAGCTCTGGGCCTTCGTGGGTAACAGCAGTAACGATGTGCTCGGCGTCTGTGTTCACCAGTTTGACCGAGTGGATGGTGAGGTGCTGGTTGAGGTTGGCACGGCACTTGGCCGCGTATGGACACAAGTGACACTTATATTTCCTCTCTTCTGCGGAAACAAACAAATGAGCATTTATAAGGCAGTAAGAAACATGAAGGTCCAAGCTCCCCTTTCTCTAAAATAAAACACTGGTAAGCAATGCGTAGTGTAGAGCATGATGCCTATGTTACCGATGCCTGATAATAAAAATATCAAAGATCTGTAATGATATCCTTGGTTCAGAGTTGGTCATGTTTTCTAACAATTTTAACAAGTAGGACAGAACAAGTAGCCTGACAAGCATTAATTATTACAATTGATCAATTATTAGCTTGACTAATATACAGTAAATGATACATTTTTAAAGAATTCTGATCCACCCACATTCATGCACAGTCTCATAATCCAAAGGCAATATTATTTGTTTGGTAGTGCAGACTGAAATGTATTTAGCTGGCCCATGATCAAACACTCATTGATGCTTGTTGGGGACCAGCGGGATGCGATTGTTCCAGGATCAGGTAGGGCTGGTCATGACGATGATGTGCTCCAGGGGAGCTTAGCACTCTGGGAGTCTTGGGCACTTTTCCCACCAGGACTAATCAGTAGTCTAATCTCTTTAAAGGAATGGTAAACTAGTCCATTGAACCTTATTTACTTACCTAGGGCATTACTTTCCCTCACAACAGCAATATACAACGCCATGGGACACAAATGTGTGCATATGAGAATATCATTCCACAAATCTTATTTGTCAGTAAGTGGTGGTGCTCGTTGTTGGGAACAACAAGTTGCGCTTTTTGTGTAAGTGCAAATCTAGTATGAGACACTAAAGTCATAAATTTCAAGCTCACCTGTGTGTAGGGAGAGGTGTCTGGAGAGGGTCTGTTGGCGGCCAAACACTTTGCCACATATAGGGCAAGGGAAGAGTTGTTCGTTGAGTCTCCACTGGGCAAGTCCATTACCTGGCTCTCCACTCACCTTCTCTGGATCTACAAAGTCAAAGCAGAACAAAAACAGGATGCTAAACCTTACTTCATCAAATACTAAAATGCCAAGGAAACATGTAGACAAGATCTCTCTTAGGCCTTTGCCCTAAAATTTTACAATCGGTTTCTTTTCAACTAAGTTTGACGTTAAAATATGACTACTACATGGGGAGCGTATTTACATCCAATGCAAATTTCAGTGTGGTTGGGGCTAAAGTGTGCATATTAATTTTGTATTTATAAACACAAAAACATACACATACATGTGTATATATATATATTTAGGAAATATTTAGATGTATTTATTTATATTTACCAATAATTTAAATTATGTGTATGTGTTTATGAATACAAAATGAATATGCACAGTACACAGACATATATTATATAAACAAATTTTTATTCTGGATGCGATTAATCGTGATTAATCGTTTGACAGCCCTAAACTACATACATAATAAAAAAAGGAAACTATTTGTGGACCCCGGTTAGTTAAAATTAAAGGGATAGTCCACCCAAAAATGAAAATTCTGTCATGAACTGACATTTCTGGGACATCATTGACTACCATAGTAGGGAAAATTAAAATGGTAGTCAAAGGTCCTAAATTCTTCAAAATGTCATATTTTGTGTTCAACAGAACAAAAAAATGATACAATAATTTTTCCTATGGTAGTCAATGATGTCCCAGAATTGTCAGTTGCTAACAATTTTCCAAATATCTTTCTTTGTTTAACAGAACAAAGAAATGTATACAGGGTTGGAGCAACTGAAAGATGAGTAAATGATAACAAAATCGTCATTTTTAGTGCAGTATCCTTTTAATTGCAGAAATAGCTAATCTCCAGCATCTTTTTGTGCAAATGTACTTGGTTTAATACTTATTCATTTAATGTAATGCTATTAATTTTTTTTTGTGAGCCACTGTTATCTATGGAATTCTTCTAATTTCATACTCCTGACATCCCGTGTTTACAAAGTGCATGCTACTCCTACTTTAGTCCTTTGTTTGAAATTGTAATATTTCACTCATGTTAGACAGACATACAGCAATAATTACAAGTACAACTGAGTTCATCCTATTCAATGAAGGTTGGCAAGAGGTCAGGTGTATGTTCTGTCACTGTTACATATTATGTTGACTAGTCTGTGCATCCAGATGAGGGAGCCAACAAGGTGTTTTTATCTTGACATTGGGCTCTGTGCTTCTTTTCACCTTTCATTAGTAGAGCGAGAGAGAAAGAGAGAAAGAGAGAAAGCATGCCACACAAGTGGCAGAATTAACCTTCTGATGAAGGTGGTTAGCTCAGTTTCAAATTAAAATGCAGCGCCACGCCTTCTCTCACTCAAAAAGGAGAGAGGGAGACTGAGAGAGATAAATAAATGAATAGATAAATATATAAACCAATGAGAAATTCCGTCATCATGCAACACCGCCCCTTCATATGGATGGCTGGTGCAATATGAACGCATGGCTATTATTCTTCTGTGCCAGACAGAGGCAGCGAGGTTGCCAAATGTTAAGCAATGTTCCTCCACAAGCCCAAACAGCAAAGAAGCATGTATGCCTGCATTAAAAAAACCTACATTTTTTTCAACTGCAGTGGACTTTAATCATCTCAAGGCATTCAGAGATGCATGTTTTGTGTTTGTAGGTCATATCAATGACTTGAGGGCTTTTCAAAGTTATGCATGTACCACGGCATTCTGATCCGTTCAATAAACATGCAAGGGGCTTTTTGGATGTGCGGTGGGTGTGTGTCCGTCCCTTTGGACTTTGTGGTTTGCTCATAAATAGGCACATTTTTTATAAATGCTGTCATAAGCAATGTAGCCTCAGGATTGATGGGGGCACTGCAAGGAAAAGGAGGGGATCAAGTGGTTGGGGGAGACAATTTTTTTTGGCGTATAACAGAGGATTTAATGGTTGCAATTAAAAAGCAGATGCACTGGCCTTGGACACAGGACCTGAAGGACATTTTCATTGGGATGCTCATATGTGCCAGCGACCAAACCCAGAATTCCAGACGGGAAGTCTCTCAAAGTAACCCAATGGGAGGGGTCTCCTGACAAGATGTCATCATTTTGATGCTAAAAGTACCCCGTTGCTCCTCACAGTGATCTTGGATGAAAGATACTTTTGAGGCAAATATACATCTAAAGGGTAATCTAATGTCAGGGTGTGAATTTCATTGTTATTATTCACAAAGATGCCAAAGGCTTTTATTGGTCCTGGAGTACCCGTTAAAACTAATGCGAGTCATCTATCCTGTAGTACGTTCTTAAATCCATCATTATTTTAAAAGACATAAGGATAAGTGATGTTTTACTCGTCTGCTTTGTTTTACCGCTGATGTATTGCTCACAGCTGAAAATGTGGCACAATACTTCAGTTTTGACAAAAGTAGAGAAATGAAGTGTGCCAAGCGATAAACCCTGTGCCCCATCTATGTTAACCCTTTTAATGTCTTCAAATCACTTAAATGAATACAATAATAGCTTTAATTTTCAATTTTTATAAAATGCCCTATAGAACATTTGATCGATATTAAACGAAAATTTGGAAAAAGCTTGGGCCCAGCCAAATAAATAAATAAAATTCCTTAAAACATAGTTCCCTTTTAAAAAATATTTCATCATTTATTTACTTGCATGTTGTCTGTGTTTATGCAACTATCAATCACCAGTCACTATTCTCTTTCATTGCATCTTTTTCCACACAATGAAAGTTCATCGTAACTGAGGCTTCAACATCCAACATTGTCCTTTTACAAAGGGCCTCTCCATTTCACCAAATCTTCTATGTAAGGTAAATGATGACAGAAGTTTCACATTTTGGAGAACTAGCCCTTTAAGGGAAGTCTTTAGACCCATTTTACCGAATCCTCATACCTTTGACACCTTTAAATACTTGTTTATATCAAACTTCCTATCAAAGAATAAATTAACCACATCTGAATCTTAAAGCATCAACATGATTACTAATGCCACACTACCAGCATGAATTAGCATAGCTAAACCACGTAATTAAATAACTGTGCCATGTGTGTGCCATCTCCCTGCCGTCCCCCGCAATGACCTGCGCTGCACAAGAGCTTTAATTAAAACTACAGTGGGTGTTTTGCCCTCTGCTTCAATCTACGTGTAAGTTTAGACACAGGGCACTGGATCAGCATTGTCACCCCGAGGCCCACGGTTCCATTGAGCCACAGCGCTCATATAAACCTGTGAGACTGACTCACGTCCCACCAAGCAGCAGTGCGGCGTGATGTGACGGTGACAGCTCTAGTGTGACACAGAGCCTAGAGACTGCCAGGAAAAAGATGGCACTTTCCCATAATGTCTCGGTGGGAGAATGGATACCTAAGAAATGCTTATGACTCCTTTCTCACTTATATCTCTTCAGGTTTATCTCCATCAGTGATGGTGACACATGAGCTTCTTAAAGTAAGCTTATCCAAAAATGAAGATTCTTTCCTCATTAATTCACCTTCATGTCTATATAATTTAGTCAGGAATTTGAAGTGAATCCTAAAACCAATTTGCGAATGAGTCATTTGGACTGTTTTGTGAACTAAAGATCCAATTCAAAAGTAATTTGTTCACAGTCAGACATTTCTTCTTCTACTGCGCAAAAGAGAGAGATCCCGAATGTCAAGATTTTGAATAACGAATTTCAAGCTGTACCTCAAACCTTCCGTACTGCTTTAGATGTCTTGAAACATAGAGCATAAGTCTTTTTCAAAGAGTAAAAAAGCCTTCGCACCCTTTAATTGTGAGTACAAAGAAAATGGCACCTAGTACAATTTTGAAAACGTCCTCTTACGTTTCACAGAAGAATGAAAATCATATAGCTTTGCACTGACATAGACTCAAGTAAATAATAAAATAATTTTCAACTACTTTACAAGCTTATTTAAAAGTTTGCAGGTTAGTCACCAAGTTTGGGGTCAAATATTAGGGTTACAAGTTCATGACCCTGCAAAAAAGCCAAGGTCATGAAGCTTAATTGAGATCCTACAGCATGTACGTCAGTGCCTTGAAGTGGTTAATGGTTTAATTAGTGTTATTATAGAAAGATGAGACACAGCCTCCGCAGTGCAGCTGAAGTTGACTCAGGGCAAGAGGCAACGACAGAAGAGCAGTCTTACACACACAAAGAAGCCACACAGCCAATGAACTTACATTAACAAGCACATGCAATAAAGCGAAAAATATCAAATTAAGCCGTAAAAGCAGACAATGACATTTTTAAAGCCACGAGCAAAAGACGATTGTCGACAACAATGATCAAATTAGCTATAGACACTCTAATTAGATACAACAAACAAACAAGCACAGATTTAGTCTATCTTTGGCATGCGTACAAAACTATTTTAGACCATTTTGTTCGATCGCCGATTGCGCTGTTAAATGCAAAAATAATAAATAAGAACACTTTGTCTTAACTAACGTGTGGGAGTTACTACCCACACCAGGTTATAAGGTGTTAGACACGTAGAAATGAAAACGGCTAAGAAAAAATGAGTGAAAGAGAGATGAAGCGGTAGGCAGAGGTCATGGCTATTCTTATGTGATTTGTGTACGTTCACTTTGTGTCTGCGTGTAAAAACGAACGCACGTCTGACTGCGTAGTGAATTAACTTTCACGCACCCTGGACATGAAAAACCCAATCATTTTTTCATTAACTGGTGTAGGGAATCGGGCCAGGCTAGCGCAAACTAATTACCCTTTGCCAGAGGGGCCAGTAGAGGGAGGCAGGGAGTGCCGGCTGCCCAGTCCAGTGGTCTCAAAGCTGGGTAGGAGCGCAAGGGGCCTCGGCAGGCGTAAGTTTATGAGAAAGGTGGACCGTGAGGATAGATCTATGTAGGATTGAGCGTGTAAAGGGTTTTTGTTGGTGCAGAGGAGGTCTTACCTTGCTTGGAAACCCTGCTTGAAGAGCCAGCTTCAGCTGGGGAAGAGCTCTTGGAGCGTGCGGTGAAAGGTGATTGTCTAAAGCGGTCATCTAGGAAAGGGCTGAAAATCAGAATCATTATTATACTTAGCAGTCTGAGAAGCTAAAAAAGCAGCTAAATGGATAAAAAGATCACGACAGGTGCATGATGGTAAACCTACCTGTGTATACCGAATGACGCATTGTCTTTGTTTTCATTAGCTTTACTTACTTTTTCTGAAAAAGAAAAACAAATCTAGTTAAAACTTGGACAAAAATGTTGAAAATATGTTTGTGCCTGATCAAGAAGTAGATGTAAATATGGTTACATTTTTGTTTTTTAAAAGAACTACAATCTCAGAAAACGGCACAGAATGGCAAAAATGCCAACAATAGTGACCGAAACACTATGTTTCTGTTTTTTTACTTGCTACAAAACATTTGCTATGTTTTATACTATACAGTATATTAGGCCATTGCTTTGACATTAATGAAGAACTATGTGTGTTCGATTTTAGAAAAAAATGCCCTCATAAATTCCAGGAGAAATGATCGCACCTTAATGTAAAGGTTCATTTCCATCACTGGCAACAACTGCAGTGGCTCAATGATTTACCACATTTTGCCAAACTGCATTAAATTTAAAGATTCACAGATAGCAAAAGAGAACAGTATCCAGTCAGTCGGTCTATCTGTTCTTTCTCTCTTCTGGTGGTCTGGTAATGACCTTGCTCCCTGGGTGGCACTTCCTAAGCTCCCTCTCCCTGACACCCTCTCAGTCACATGGCTCAACAGAGGATGGAAGGGCTCTCTGCGTTGCCATGACGATGCTGCACAGGAGCAAGAAGGAGAGAGAGAAAGAGAGAGAGACAAGGGAAGTGTGTGCAACCGAGTGTGCTTGAGCCAGAATATTTGAGAACAATCTGAGGGAGTCGAGGGTTGAGGGGTTATACATACACACTGTGCAGCTACACACCACTCCCATGGGGAGGGGGACGGTGGGAGGGTGCGAATGGCGTGCTTAAAGGTTTGTGCGTGTGCGCGAGTGGGGGTTGGATTTTTTCGTGTTCGGCTTTCGAGGTGCTAGATGGCATTTAAAGAGAGCCGTAGCTGGCAGCTAGGAGCGCTGGGGGCAGGTTTGTCTCGGCTAATCCTCAGAATGCTCTAGGAAGAAAAGCTCAATCCTGCCATCATTTAACACCACAAACATCCTTGCTCTCTCTAGTGTGTCACTGCAGCAATCAGACAAGATGACGGAGACAACCTGAGATTTTTCAAACGCTCTTGTTCAGGGAGAGACATATCCACAATCCATTTATTCTGTTATACAGACTTACCAGACAGCTTAAAAAGCAGCTCAGAGGCCATTTTGACTGAGATGTCCTGGGAGAAGAGGTCGTTTTGGGGGCGGGGCAAAGAATCTGGGAGGTTGACCATTGGCTCCTTTTTCTCGCAAGCCCCTGAAGTGCTAAAGCCCAGTAGATGAGATGAGGGTGGATCCACTTCCATAGGCTCCGCCTTCACAATAACTTTCTGGAGGCAAGAGTCCTTGTTGTTCTCTGGAAAAGTAAATGAAAATGAATGTCAATTGATTTGCAAATGTCCATCATAATTCTGATTCTAATTAGCAGTGCTTGCTAAGACAAGATTCATAATTAAAGCCTTTTCATACCAAGTATGAATATTTATTATTATATACATCTTTGGTATTAACAATATTTTGAGTAGAGAAAGCTAATTCACACCAGACAAATTCATATTTAATTTAGTTCATTTGGTGTTTTCTCTTTTTTGGGTCAATGAATCACACTCACGAGTGTAGGGAGACCGAGAGTTTGTAACCATTGTGGCTCTTAAGGCAAAACTTCAAACGTGTGTAATTATTATTTACAATAATGCAATAATGTGTCAATTGATAAATCTCTCTTTATTTACCAGTGTTTCTGGCACACTGACCTTATATGACTAAACTCCAACAAATAAAATCTGCAATGAATAAAGCCGTCACATCTGTATTTCATTTTTTTTTTTTTGCATTGCTGAAAATTGACTTTATATACTTTGCCTGAGTCCTATTCTTGTGCCATCTTGCTTGTCATTTAGTCAATCAGATGTTCATTTCATGTTTGGTGCAAGGGCCTTTCCCTGAAGTTTTTTTTGTTTTTGTCATGTGAAAAAGCGTTTACTTGCTACTGAACTATTAGGCCCCTGACCTTAAAAAACTCTGGTGGGTACCTCATCATGATCACTTGGGCTAGTAAACGCTAGTAATGCAAATGATTACTTATTTATCAAAACTGTCACTAACCTAATCCAAATAGGCCTTTTAATGTTTTCAATACACCAACAAAACCATTTAGCATGGGTAATGATCTGTTTGTTTGTTTTTAAATAATGGAAGAACAATGGAAGTTTACAAGTAATGACAACTTGTCCTGGCAACTCTGTTGATGGCACGAACACCTCAGAATCAAGACCTGAGTGGTAATGTGACAATAATGTAATCTGTGCTAAATTATCCCATCTTTATTATACAGCGCTCTGGAATACTTGATTCTGATTGGCTAGTCACAACATTCTAAGGTTATGTTATTCGCTGATTACAACTGCTCAAAACTAACAATACATGGTCATCCGGGTACTGCGAGTCATCTTGACCAGTGATCAGTTTATTAATATAACACGTAAATATAAATATGCCTAATTAAATATGCAATCATATACACGACTGATTAAACCAAATTGTGTGTTCATCTCGTTTGAACTTTGTTTCTTGCATTCGTTACAAATGAACTAATAATATATTTCAAATCAGTATTTTATGTTCAATAATTTACTCTTGAGGTAAGTAGCCATGTAATAAGTGGGATAATGTATAGCCAATTGTTTTTTATTGCAGAATAAACCCTTTCAGTGTGATCCAAACCCTCCGTTTTTCTGTCAGGGTTTATTCTGTGATACCAACCGGCTGACTGTACAGTATTTTACTAACGAAATGTAAAAGTAATCAGACTGTCTTTTCTGATGTAACTGTAACAGAATTCAGTTACTTTTAATGTAAAGCCTACTAATTAGACTATTCCAAATATTCTCTCACTTGCCAAACCTGGACATAAATGATATCTTAAATCATGGGCTTGTTAAGGACAAGTGTTCTATTACCTGTTAAGGCAATCTGGTTTGCAAGTCGTGCAAGGTGGATGGTAAAACATGAAAATGAAATATAAAAAATGTGAAAAAAATCTGATCTGCTGGAGAGACCTGATTTAAATCTAAGGACAGGAATATTTTAGGGCGTTTTCACACCTGTGTATCGATTGCTTTGTTCCGAAACCGGGGGTTAAATCGCTACAATATTTAAATTTATTTTAGTTCAGTTTGCATTCACAAGGCAATATTTCCAAACGGACCAAACTTTGTTAATAAAAGTCACGTGCAGAGTGCATCTGTTCATTTTGTGGTCGGTAACGCGAGTGATAATGAGTGTCAGCTGCGCGTTATCACGCGTATCTCACGGCGGAGCTCGGGAAGCATAAAAGGAGGAGAAGGACGAGAGAGAACCAGGCCTGGATTTTACGTTATGTTTTATTGTGTTTGTGTGGCCGGCAGTCGACTGTGAGGGAGCTGTCAGCACTTTACTTTCGTTTTGTTGTTTGTTTATTTTATTAAAAGTTTGGTTTAACGTTCGCCGGTTCCCGCCTCCTTCCTTCCTTACTTTGAACATTGTTACAGGGAGCCATTAGCAAAACAATCCCTTTTGCGTCACGCAACTTTACATAATTACCCATCATACATTGTGATACAGTCTGGTCCGTTGGGTCGGATGGCTTTCACACGTCTACCGAACCGCTCCAGAGTTCGTTTGCAATCGGGTCGAGACCACCTTGTTCAGGCGGTCTCAGAGCGATTGTTTTGGGGCTGATCCTAGCGCGATTGCCGTGTTCACATATGCCTAAATCGAACCAAGAGAGAAAACGCACCAGGTTCCGAAACAAACCCTTATGTGTGAAAACGCCCTTAGAGACCTTTGGATGGGTTCTTTTGACCTGGGACTTTAAGTAACCACGTAGCAAAGCTCAATTAGCAAGCCACAACACCTTGGCAATGTTTTGCACGGGAACAGAGTGCACATTTTGTCTTTAAACAACTCTACGGATTTAAATTTGCACTGTTATTTTTCTGTTTTGTAACCCACAACCCCCCTGGCCAAAGCCAGAGCAGATGTCATCTGTCATGTGCAACATATTTAAATTTAAGCCCGGTTGCCTGCTTTTTGCTTAAACTGCCATGGAGACAAGGGCATCGTTGAGATAAGCTTTTACCAAAATCGGTTAAAGTTGAAGCATATGTCTGTAATTTGGCTTCAAAAAACAAAAAGGTTTGAAATCTGGTCAAAGTGTGTCAGAATGTTTTCTTCTTACTTACCGCTCTGGGCTAAGCCAGGGCCCAAAAAGAAAAGGCAAAAAAGACCTCATCCCAACAAAATACATTTCTAGTCTGTTTAAAAACAAGAAGACAGTTAGATACATGATCTGCTCTCATTTCTGTCCATCAAACAAAATGCTTAACTGGAAAAACAGTTCAAAAACATGCTATAATTGGGTTGGACCTGAGGCGTTTGCATGTTTCTTCACATTTGTGGTCATAAAATGCTGAGGTGTTGAGCACAACATAACAATGAGAGTTGAGCCGGCCAGTATATTTACAAACATCTAAAGATCTTTCTATGGTTAGCCTAAATCTTGAGCTCAGAAAATATGCCAGTGCCATGACAGGACAAACTTCATACAGTCAGTGAGCTCACAGGCTTCTACGGTTATTTTAATGAAATCCAGCTCTCGTGAACTCACTCGACCTTTTTGGTACTGGAAAATGAAGACGTCTGTTCCTATCCTTTACGACTGTAAGAAAAGCAGGAAGCAAGAAATCTTTGCTTCATTTATATATGTATCGGATTCTCCAATTAGGGGCACTTTTGACTACTTGACATTTCTTGAAACAAGAAGCTTCAAACATTTTATACATTTTCTTGGTGAGATTGATTTTCAAGTGATCACCATCAAGCAGATTTAGGTGTAATGTATGGATGATGTGGATTTTTGATATTGTGTGTCATGGTAATGACGTGTGATGGTTTGATGTTTTTTTGTTTTTTTAGTTGGAAAGCCTTAAACAATTTAGGATGAGGTCAGTTAACTTTGAACTCATAAATAAAATTAAATTAAATAAAGATATTGAACTGTTCTGTTATATAAAAATATATAATTATAAATATATAATAAAAATATTTTTTAATGAAAAATATACAATGCTTAAATGCTGACTAGAACAAAAGAAACTCTAGAATCAAGTCATGATGTCAACATTTAATGTAAATGTGATTTTACTGTTCTGTCAAAAATGTCATGACAAAGCAAAAATTCCCTAATTTTATCAATAATTTTTCAGTATTCTTCTGAAGGGGGGGTGTAAAAGTTGTTTTGATGCTCGTCCTCTATTTACAAATAAATGAAAAGAAACGCCGCAAAAAGTTTTTCTATCTTTTTAAACCAGAACAACTGTTTTTAGCAGTTAAGCAATTTATAAACAGAGGACAAAAGTTTCCCAAATGAATAACCCTCCATATACAGTTGAGCAGTAGATGGCATATGCTTCTCAGAGGTAGCCAAGCTTTATCAGACAGCTGGGGGTGGGGAGGAGGGGCATAATCATATGAATATCGTCTGGCTGGGGACAAGAGAGCAAGAGATTGTGGGTAGACCGGGTGACCTCCGCCCCTCCCATTAACAGAGGGTTATTGGGCAGTGTCTGTCGTAGTTTTGTTGTGTGGCTTTGACCTAGATTGTGTGTGAGTACAGTGTATGTTTACAGTGTGTGGGGGGCAGTGGTATGCCCAGGTGTCAGAAGCTGGAGGAGGCAACGTCACACAGGGACACTGACAACCACTACCCCGCTAATCCCTTAATAAAGTGCCCGGAGCCAGATTGAGGACCGGGGTCATTTAGGGGACACGCAGTCTCACATACACACAGCGCTGCACTCTCGCCTTGGGTTCAACAACATCCCTAACTGCTCTCAAATGCATTTATACACATGTACATAGAAACTGTGATGTAGAGAACATGTCTACATACAAGACGTACTGTAAACACTCCTCTAATATGCAGGTTTTGCAGGCCAAAATAGCCAGCCAGATTGTAATAATGTCATGCAAAATAACCAAATACATGTGCAAATACAGAAAGGAAATATCACACATTGAGAGCACACTGAGGTTAACCAGTGGCAACTATCTGTCTAGCCATCTGGTCCATCAAAGATTTCTCCCTGGTAAACCTTTGAGAGTCTTAAACCAGCATAGATTTATGTCAAACAGAAAACAGACATGATGGTTAGTGCATGTGCTCCATAAATGTGCTCATGTGGGATTTCAATCCTGTAGAACACACATGGCCACATCAACTTTGTTTCAGTGCAGCTTATTAAAGGGACAGTTCACCCAAAACAAAATTTTGTCATTGTTTAAACAACCTCCAATGGCTTTTTTGTTCCTCAGAACCTAAACAGTTTTATTTTGGAGTTTCTGTTTACAGTTGCAGTGGATTGTGACCACCTGTACCATCGTGCTGTATGTTTCAAGTGTTCTGAGGACATACACTTTAAACAGAAAAAAACAAAACAGGAGTTTTTGAAATTCTGAAGAACGTCGGCTCCTATAGCCCTGTGGTTAGCACACCAACACATAGCGCCCACTCACCCAATCTCCACCCCAAGCTTTCCTGTCAGCTCTCCACTGTACTCTGTCACTAAAAAAGCATGAGAAAGCCACCAAGAAATAAATAAATAAAAATCTGAACTGAAGAACAAAGACAGCAAATAAGAGATCTGAGTAAATGACTCTTTCAAATGAAATTGTGGTTTTGGGTAAAAAATCTCAAAAAAGTAAATAAAAATTCCATCAAACACATATCATTGCTCATCTAATATAAAGTCTGCGTGAACCAGAATTAGCAATCAACTTTACTTCAGTATTGTGAAGCGAAATATCGAATGGGAATAATAGACTGCTTGTTTTTTTCCCATTACAAATTTGTTGGATGTAGAAATGTAGGCGTTTAAAGGAATAGTCCACCCAAAATGACATTTCTGTCATCATTTACTCACCCTCTTGTCATTTTAAAACTGTATGACTTTCTTCAGCAGAACACAAAAGTAGATATTTTGAACAATGTTGGTAACCATTCGCTTGCAATGACTTTGTGTCCGTACAATAGAAATTAATGGGTACCGCCGTTGTTCACTTACTAACAGGGGCAGTCGTGGCCTAATGGTTAGAGAGTCGGACTCGTGAGGTTGCCGATTCGATTCCCAGGGCCGGCGGGTAACGACTGAGTTGCCCTTGAGCAAGGCACTCCCCGGGTGCTGCAGTGATAGCTGCCCACTGCTCCGGGTGTACTGTGCGTGTGTTCACTACTCTCTGGATGGGTTAAATGCAGAGGTCACATTTCGGGTATGGGTCACCATATCTGACTAATAGGTCACTTTAACTTCACTTTTCGTTTTTCAATTTCTTTTGTATTGTGTTGAAGAAAGTCATACAGGTTTGAAATAACAAGAGGGTGAGTAAATGATGACAAAAATGTCATCTTTGGGTGAACTATCCCTTTAATTTAGAAATGAATCTGGCTGCAGACTAACATTTGGAGGGATGGGGTTAAGGGATGTTCTACCCAAGCCGTCAAATTGACGTCATAAAATGATTTGCCACTCAAGAGCAATTTATGGTCGATTGACTTGCACGGCTGACCACAAAAGTACGAACAAAGTAAATAGGATAAACTTTCATGGGGCCTTTAAAAACTTTAGGAACTCAAATTAATTACTCATAAGGCTTATCCAGTGCCTGGTGGGCCAGATGTAGAATGTTTCTTCCTAACAGAAATAATCCTAGGTTCAAATCCCACTCTAGTTCACATTAATTCATCTTTTTGTAATCAACTAAAATTGCAGTACTATGCCAGTGGATGTTTTACAGGACTGGGATCGAATTTGGTTCATTTCACTGACTTGATAAACTTATCCACAAAGCGGTAGTGAAGCCTTTTCTGTGCAGGTTTAACTATCTATAACTACGTTGTATATATATCTTAAAACAGAAATACAGTAATTATGGTAACTTAAATTATAGTTACGAAATAAACAACACAGACACACACGTACACATATTTGTGTCACTTGAATTTCGAAAAATTACTATTTTTGTCTGTGTTATTATATTATAACAATATGTCAGAGGCAACATGGTGAATGTTGATAAAAGACACGCACCACAAACTTCATCACTCTCCATTAGACAATGGAGGCATGAATCAACCATCGTTCCCAAAGCATCAATTTTGCATACTAAACACTCGGACAGCCTGAGAGCATTAGTCATTCAACGCATGCAAACCCACCACGTCACGTGCCCTTCGATGCACTGTACAGTAGCCTGAGAATATTTTCCAGATGTGAGATGGAGACAAAGAGAATTGATGTGCAGAAAATTGAGGAAGAGAAGTAAAAGACAAAAGGCCACAGACAAACACTACCGCAGTTAATTATGACTAATTACATTTTTACAGTGATGACATAATTTTAAAGCTTGTATGGCATTTATGTTTTTGTTACTGCATTTAAATGCAGTTCACACTCCAATAATCTTGCATTGTGTACAAGACATGAGAAACAGGAAACAACAGTATATGAGACCTGCACCACAGAGCCAGACACAGGGAACAGAAAGCTAGAGGTGAAGAGGAAGAAAGAAAGAGAAAGAGGGTCATGTAAAGTCGGAGGAAGAGGATAGAAAACAAGGTTGTCATTCTGCACTAAGTCTACTCTGGCCCGACAGAAAGGATGACCTGCTTAGACACGAGGTGAAGAGTTCAGGCACTTCAAAGAGGTCCAGTGCAACCGCAGCCCGCAAAGAGACAAGGGAGAGCTGATCCCAGACCAGTGTCCAAACAGCCTCTCAATAATTCAGCACATCATGATGCAACGCTCACCTCAGCCAGCGAGACAAAATCAGCGCTCCACATGCCCCTGAACAGGCTACAGTAGCTGGATTTGTGCATGGAGAGAATTGTCAAATGGCCAGGCAGGCTTCACAGTTGTTTCATTTGATGTGGAGCAGTATGTACACCCTAGACGGTGAAGACTGTCTTTTTGCAGGTTGTAAAATACATGTTGTGAGGATAATGTTTTAAATCAGGGTTGGGTGAGGATGGGCATTTACTTCAAGAAAGCTGGAGAAAGCTGTTCAAGATCCTATTCATGTCAACTGAAAGCAGTGGTGACCACCTACTTTTTGAGATGCACAGGACGTTTTGAATCCCCATCGGAAAATATACTTTTAGGTCCAGATGGTGTAGTTATGGCAGCTATCTATAAGCATTATCTTTTGCAAGGTATAACTCTCCTGAAGAAGTTTTGAACTCATTCAAAACTATCAAACCACCACGTCTGTAACAAATAAAATTATACACAAATTTTGAAACAATTATTGTTGGACATCTGCTGTAAGCAGTTCTCTTCATGATGCAAAATTTATAAGTCCTATTTTTTTGTACAGACTGCAGTAGTTTTGTGTGAATGAACATCTTTGGTCATATATGTTTACCACAAAAATACGGCAAAATTCTGTACAATAAAACAGTAAAATTCCCTAAATTACTGTTGTTTTCACAGTGTGTCACATCTCGCTGATTTTTTTCTCACTTGTTTATGAAAAGTTCAATGTAAATACATTTCTGCTTTCGTGATACTGTGATGTCATACCATGATCAGTCTATGTAGTGCTGCAGGAAGTTGAGCGGACGCTTTCAGCTCTGACGGAGAGGTCTAGCTATGAAATTTAACAATGACCAAGCAATAATAAATCGATGAGAGATTAAAGGGGTGGTTTCATGGGATTTCACTTTTTCAATTTTAGACTGGAGGGGAGGGACTTCATAGAACCAGGAACCCAACAGCCTTTTTCCTGAGAATTGATGGTGTAGAATTCAGGTTAAATATATAAAATATAAAGCATTTTTGAAACATGCACACCTATTGTTGAGCACATCATAAACTTAATGCAGACTGAAAAAAGGCAAGAAAGGATCCCTTTAATCTGACGGTAAAACCGACCAATCATATCGTCTTCGGAAAAAAGTGGGCTTTGTTTTCGCCAAGAACCCAAGTTCAAAAGTCATGGTTCAGTATTGGTGTAAAACAGTGGTCACCAACCCTGTTCCTGGAGATCGACCGTCCTGCAGACTGCAGCTCCAACCCTGCTTCAGCACACCTGTCTGTAATTATCAAGCAAACCCGAACACCTTGATTAGACAGTTCAGGTGTGTTTGATTGGGGTTAGAGCTGAAATCTTCAGGACGGTCGATCTCCAGGAGCAGGGTTGGTGACCTCTGGTGTAAAACCACCATGATGGACTGTCAACCAAATACTGGCTCCAGAATTTGGCACTGATCAAAGCTTCAAGCCATGAGCGCTTTAATTGTTGAGATATAAATAGTTTAACTATTAAAATTTTCTCCAGACCCTTGTGATTTTGTCCATTCTGTTCCCCTATTGCTGTTTTTTTAACAGGTCACTGTTATCCCTTTTTAAGACCATTACAAACCATCGATGTTCATCCACTGACAACATAACTTGTTACTAAAGTAATCGCTTAAAAATTTAAATATAATTCTGATTAATTGCAGTATGATTACGGGAGGTGTGTTTTGTATGGTCATGGCCACTCAGCAGCCTAACACAGCTTTCCTGGGTCATGCTGCCTTACTACCAAGCTGATGTCTCTAATTGGCTTTGGGTTTAATAACAAAGGCAAAGAACTTGGCTGAGAAAGAGGTGGAGTTGACCAGGTCAAGAAACAATCCTCATGGGAAAAGGTGCAGTTAGACATATCTCATTCGTAGGGACAAAGACAGGTTGCGTGGTGAAGGATGAGAGGAAGGCGGTCCTCTTTAGGTGTGGCATGTTCCCCGGTGCAATGCACCGCATCAGGGTCCATCTGTTGAAGCCCAGGAACCATCAGTGCGGAGGGACCAACACAGCAGTTGTAATTAGCCCCAGGATGCAAACAGCTACCATCAAACAGATGCGGGGAAGTCGAAACATTGTTAACTGGTTTGATGGGGGGTGGGATAAGGTAGGTGACCTACTTTGAATCGAGTGATGCAATCATGCAACACCTCAAAACGGAAAGCTGCCATCTATACAGTGAAACCAAATAAGCCACAGTCATTTCTTAAACAGATGAAAATTATGTCATCACTCACCCTCTTATAGTTTCAAACCTGTAGATATTTTGAGGAATGTTGGTAACCAAACAACGGGACAGAATGATGCCTTGCACCTTGCAGAGATCAAACCAGAATATCTTCAGTTATATGTTCTGCGACTTTACAGCTACACCACACAACCACCATTGCATTTCATGTTGAGCCATACTTGCTTTAAGACCTCAAGAACTCCCAAGACTGCGCCTCTGCATCACATGTGTACACACAAAGGACCTCAGACGATGTCGTTGTTTCCATGGCATTGATCCCCAGTCTGCAGCCAGCAGAGCGCAGCTTTTTAGATCCACTTGGTTGCATGTCTGCATGCCGCCGTGGTCGCGCTGAGGTGGATCTGCGAGGCCATGTCATGTAAAACTGCTTAACAGCTTGACAACAAACAGGCTAATTGGTCCCTGTTCCTGGCCTCAGGAGACGAGGAGAGAGAGAGGCTGAGGAAACACATCCTAAAGGTGGGGTATGTCGGAAAGACGCTCTGGAGCGTTCTGATGTGGGAAGTCACCGAGACCCTTCATTGAGCTTTACACACACACACATAAACGCTCAAAGACAGTGTGAGCGAAGTGTAATCCTTTTCTCACGTCTCGCTACTTAAGGAACTCGTATGTGCAACCACGCTCAATTAGAAGTGAAAGCATGTCAGAAAGTCTTCTAGTTCAGTACCTCCCAAAAGGTAGACAAACCTCAAGAGGTTCCTGAGCGAGTTCTAGGGAATACTGTACTTTCAAGATTACGGTTTTGCTTTGTAAACCTACGAAACAAAAATGATGGCAGTCAAAAATGGATTCAAGTTTACAAATCATGTGTTTACTCATGTGTTTTCCTTGCTAGCTTTAAAGATAATTCTAACTTACTGAAAATCACTTCACTATTGTTAATTGTTCCATCTGGATTTGTAATTTATAAATACATTTGCTGTTAATTTCTCTCATAAGATTGCTGCATGGCTGGCCCCAGAACTATAAAAACCTGTGAAAGGCAAACAAGTTCAGCTGTCTCATTAAAGTGTTTTTCAACCAAAGTATCACTTGGTTTAGTTTAAAACTCAATCATTATAATAATTTGAACTTTAATAATACCGATACGGTGCTAAATAATATTCAACATTATAAGTTTAATGGAACAGGTGTATGATTTGGTGTTAATAAAAGACTTGCTGATTGGACTGTGGGGGTAAACAAGATTTAGTATTAAGATTTATCTCAGTTAATCCAATCACAAGTGGTAAAGAAAGACAGATCGCTGTTTACACCTGGGTAATATGGCTGTCAGATGGGTTTACGTTTTAAAGGTACAGTGTATAAAATTTAGCGAAATCTGGTGGTGAGGTTGTGAATTTTTCGAAGCACTGCGGTGGCTGACACAGGACTAAGATGTCGTCACATTTTCACTTCTTTCCTGAAGGCGTTAACGTGTTAATGAAAGTTTGTGCGTTTAGGGCTACTGTAGAAACAACATGGCGAATTCACGTTCTCAAAACGTTCTCAAAAGTGTGGGGAACGAGTGTCTGACAGGCAGGCTACAGTACATGGAGGGACGCGGGAGCTCAGCTCAACCAAAGAGGAAAATATAGCGGTGGTAATAGACAATGCATCCGAATTATGCTTTTACCAATGTTTCGTAAGGAGCATGTCACGTTGCACAATGAAAGAAATCACTCGTGAGTGTTCAACAGTTGATTCTTCCGGCTGCCAAATATCACGTTTGTGCAGCTATACGCAGTCTAGAACAACTAAAACATTGAGGTGCTTGTACACATTATACATATGCAATATATTTAACCATGCTTATTTCTTAAGCAAGTTTTTGCATGTTTTACGAAGAGAAAACACGTTTCTCATCCATTTCCACGCGTGGCCTCGAGCACACATGGAATATTTTTTAAAGGGACACTCCACCCAAAAACGAAAATTCTGTTATGGATTACTCACCCTCTAGTTGTTCCAAACCTGTATAAATGTCTTTGTTCGGTTGAACACAAAGATATTTGGTAGAATGTTAGCAACTGAAAATTCTTTGGCATCATTGACTACCATAGCAGAAAAAATTATAATGGTAGTCAAAGGTGACCCAGAATTGTTTGCTTTCCTAAATCCCCCAAAACATATTTTGAGTTCATCAGAACAAAAAATATATACAATACCTAGGAAACCATTCAGATAAGTAAATATAGCAGTAGAAACGTCTTTTGGCAGTTGTTAACTTTGATTTGACACCGGAAAATAATTGGGCTAGTTTTCATTCCCTTTGGATGGGTTTTGAGGGGTCATTGGGCTGCTTTCAGGAAGCTAGTTAGCAAGATCCCTGTGACCAGCAGCAATGACAAGGTATGCTAATGTTTACATGATGATTAGCTAGAATTCTATATAATCTAGTTCAGTGATGGGATGGGACTATTTTGTATTTAAATACCTTTGAAAAAAATTAATTGTATTTTGTATTTAAATGTGTTTAATCTTAGTATTTTTGTATTTTCAAACTGAAATACTTTTTGCCAATCAACCTCCTTATTAGACTGCATGGATGGGCAGTGTTTCAAATACATCCATTTGAAATACAAAATACTATTATTTTGTAGTAGTATGTTGTATTTAAATGCATTTAATCTAGTATTTTTTTTGTATTTATTTGTGTATAGCCTTGTTAATTCAAGAAATCAGCAGTCTAAAGAGGTTGATTGGCAAAAAATATTTTGAAAATACAAAAATTCAAAGACTTATTTTAGAATGTTAAGTTCTACTTCTGTAGTTATTTTGGTAAAAGTAACTCAAAAGTAATACAGGAGTCATGTAACGTATTACAATTCTGAGACAGTAATATTGTAAGGTAAATGATTACTTTTAAATAACAGTAACAAGTAATCTGTAATGTATTACAGTTTGGAAGTAATTTGCACAACACTGACGGGTAAGTGGGATGCATCAGGATTAGCGCTGTGGTCGCATGCACTTGAATACCGGAGTTCCGGTCACAAAACATGTCGAGCCCCATTTGCAACCGTACTCGCGCTTCCAGCTTGTGATCAGATTGCCAAATACTTGATGTAAACCGGACCTCGCTCTCCGAGGAAACGTGACCTGGGGCTGTGCAGTCAGGAAGCACACGTGTTAAGACCGGCTCGCTCTCTGAGCATCTGAGTCACGCTGAAGTGCAAGGCATGGTGGGGAGGGTACAGCAGCAGCTGGTGTGTGGTGCCCGTCAACTACACTGCTTTAGAGTGAATCACTTCCCATCATCCTCTGTAATAGGCTACTCTAAATCTCTTTCTCTCTTTCTCTGGCAAGTGATTTTTTTCACTCTTTTTGTGTTTGTCTCTCTCACAGGCTCTTTTATTACCTTGCAACCACATCTAAAATCTCACCCCTATGATCTCAATTAGTGTGTCAGGGCCAGATATATAGGGTGAGACAAAAAAAAGAAAAACGTGCCTATTATAATTCATTTATGGTTACTAAAATGTGAACATTTTATTTCATTTTCTTCGGAGCTGTGGTTTAGGGGGTTATATGATCATAAGTGTTGAGGAGTTGCGCTCATGTAAGTGTGTAAGCTTGACTCTCATGTTCTCCTATCCTTTACTATCTTATTTCTACTCTCCTATTGGTAAGAGTAGAGGAAAAAAAATACAAAAAATGTAATAAAAAGCAATTGCACAGACCTTTTCAGATACACACAGAAAACCTGTCATCTTCTCCAGCCGATCCCAGAATAACCATTTTCTGACTGGTGACAGTTTTTGATCAGCTCTTACTAAATAACAACCACGTTTAAATGCATATGCACATTTTAAACAAAGTGTACATTCAGGATTACCCAGTCTTGAACTTTTTTATCCCCTTTATAATTCAGATAAAGATTGGACCAGCAGCATCGACAGAGCAATCAATGGGTTTATTTTGGCAAAGACTGCCTGAGATAAAAAGTGCATTGACTGAACAACATGAAAAGGAATTGACCCTCATCCTTCAGCCCACAACACAAGTGGGTGCTTGAGTAAAGGATGGATACGGCAGCAAGAAAAAAAACAAGCATGAAAGAAAAAAGCAAGAAGGAAGACAAGCAAGACAGAAAATCAGGGGCTGTCAGATTTTTACCAGATCCACATGGATTTTCTGCCCCAGAACTCTGCAAATTGGAGCACCCGTCATTCACAAACCTCTACACATGCAGCCTCTTGCACAATCGCCTTTTAAATATTTACACTCGTTTAATTACACTTTTCTTTTTTTTTAACCTGATTTAAATCTATTCCACCGTTTTCCACAGATTCCTCACTAAAGTAAGCCCAGAAAATCCAGTAAAAAAGGAACAAATAAAAAAGAACTTTTTAAAGACCTGACACTAGGGCATTGTGAAAACTCAAAATATGACAATGTCAACACACTTTCTAACACACACACCCACTCACTCAATCCTCCAGTTTTTGCATTTCCTTAATAGCATACTAGAGACAAGCACAGAGAAAGCACGCTTAGAACATAGACACGCATGTAAGCACATGCACCAAAAAACATCTGCTGACCTGAGAGCTTCATAAGCAGTTCAGAAGCCACTTTGACGTTGATGTCCTGGTTGAGTATGCTGTTCTTGCCTAACAGGGGGCTCCCTTCCTCCTGTGGCTTTGTGGCCGCTGGGGCCCCATCCTGGCAAAAGCTGAAGCTGGGTCCCCTCTGAGAGCTCAGGGGCTCTTCCGACTGGGGTTCCTCCTTAACACAGAACAGACCCTTTAGGGCCTCCTTCTGCTTCGCTGCTGCAGGGTAAAAGAAACAGAAAATAGGGTTATCGACTATTTTTTGGCTCTCGTGTTTTGTGGTGGCTTGGAGGACCTGTTCATCCAAATGTGATAATTCAGTCATATGATTATCTTCCTAAGACATATGATAGCTTTAAGTCATTTATCTCTAGAAATCCAGCCCTCTGCTATAGGTCTCTAATCTCACACAACATGCTTGCATCGAGTTTAAATACATGCGAGATTTAGAAGCTACGGCAGAGATCATGCCGAATAAAGTCTATGCATAATTTGCCTTCACTGATGATGAATTTGTTTAGCAGTCTCGCTTTGGCTTCATTTTAAAAGCAAAAAAAATCTTCAAAATGACAAGATGGGAAATGAATGAAGCGGCAATAAGCTAAATTGTCTTTTCAGATTTCGTTGAGATGAGTTTGAGAATTGACTGAAAGACCGGCGGGATCTTTTCATGGGAAGTGATTTCCAATGTTATGAAAGACTCTCTGAGTCTGCTGTGATGCTGTTACAGTGTCTGTGATGTCTGTAATTAGACATTAATGATCAGTGTTATACTTTCCCAGCATTATAAAACTAACACTGCCCATTTTGAGGATGAAGATGAAAGTAAGACAGATTTCTTTTCTCACTCATCATGCAGTAAAAGTGGGCCATTTCTAATCAGGCTCCAATGAATAATTAATATTAAGACATGGAGCCTCTTCCCATCAGTGCTGGAAAAAGAAGGCTCTATTGGCTTTTTTAACACCACAAGTGCACACTCGTTTGTTTTCTTCCGATCACAGCATGAACTTCGTCTGGACTTAAAATTGTATCTTACAAAAACAAACAGTAATTGTAAAGAAAATTCAATTTTATTTATATAGCGCTTATAAATAGAATAAAATAGATAAATAAATAAATGACAGAATATATGGTATTATAATGCATGGAAACTGAAATCAACATATTGGATTGTCAACCAGAAGCTGTTGATTGTTTAAAATCAGATTAAATGCATAGTATTAATACAATATCAGAAATCATCCTTAATATCATGATTACTTTCGCTGGGTTATTTACAAAAAAACCCACGAAGCTCCACTCATAACACTTACGTCACTGGGAAAAAATCAGATTGTACTAAAACGTACAAATGAGATTATACAAATAATAGCAATCATCTCGCCCGTAAAATAATTACAAATGGGCATTAAATTGTGCTGCTGATATCTGCATCACATCTTCTCCTACTCTTCTGTCAGTCTTTTCCACGCATATGCCTCCCCATCCTTTCCCCTGTCGCCCTCACTCCCGACTCCTCCTTTCATGTCTCTTACAGATCAGCAGCGATCACTCACTCCTCCGTCTCTACCACAGCCCCCCAGCAGCGATCTGATCTCCCCTCTGCCCCGAAACCATGTACGTACAGTACACCATCCACCGCAGCGCTCACTCTTCCCATCAATCCTCGTGAACCCACCGCCGCTCCACTCCAATGACTCTGATTAATGGTGACATGTTTCCTAAACAGCGCTGAAGATCCAGGTTAGGGGACAGGACGCGGCTACCCGAGATAAAGAGTGCAAGGAACTATTGGGAGGGCTTGTGACCTTCACATGTAGAGTTCAGGCGGAGAACGAGGTGGTGTACGTGGGGGCGCCGGCTGGAAATGTCACCAGTCAGATGTCAGCGGACGGACTTTGCGTAGCCCGGTCAGCACCTGGAAGGGCATCCTCTAATTAAGAGCGTGTCGGGTCGCGTGTCCTATCAGACAGGGACAGGGCGCACGGAACACGCACAAGCGCCCTCTCTTTCGAAGGCGCGCAGAAAAGTACAAGCTCGAGACGCGAGCGCGGAGATACAAAGTCACACCACTCCGGTGACCTTTCGGTTTGCTGCTAAAAATAGAGCAAAATTTCCATTCGAATTTATGTTACAGTGAGCACTGAATAATTTATCAGCTTAATCCTCCAGCCAAGTTTGTTTTTCCTCATAAATCTCAAACGGCTCCAAAATACCAAGACTAAGCTCACTGAAAATGAGCACTTTCTGTTTACTGACTGCTTTATTAGACTTTCATAAAGGAGTAATCCCGAGTGCCTCTCTTGATCTTTCCAATTCCGTTGTGTCATCACATCACCTTAAGCAAAAAAATTGCTAATAAAAGTCTGTCACATGGAAGTCTTGCATTTTCATATTTCACCCGGCACCATTCACTCAACCTCATGTTATTCCAAACCTGTATGACCGTCTTCCTGATATTCCCTAATAAACTTTCTGTTCAGCACTAAAAAGAATATTGGAAAAAGTTGTGGACTACTTTTATGACGTTTTATTCTGCTTTTGCATCTATTTTAAAACACAAGCGATTCAGCGCCCATTCACAGTAATTGCATTGCACAGTGACCAACACAATCTTGCTCTTTCTCTGTGTTCAACAAAACAAAAATAGTAATATAGGTTTGCAGAGACGGGAGGCTGAGTAAATGATGACAGAATTATAATTTTGGGTTAAATTATTCCTTTAACAGTTCACCAAACAGCTGCCAACTCTCTCTCTCACTAGCTGCCTCCATTCTCTCTCCTTCTATTTCTGAGGCTGGCCTCAAGCTCCCGGTCAGTGTTACATCAACACTGAGGTCTATCTCTGCTCTCACCGGTGAGGCTGTCATCTGCCGCTGCTGTCACCTGGCCTCTGTTTTTTTTGCCTCCGCCTCCTGTCCTCCTCTCTGCGGGCTGATTCGTCACTCTGTTGGGCTCTTGTCCAGTACGATGTCACCTCTCAGTCTGCTGCGGCTGCCCACTATTGGACCACTTCATTAGCTTTCCACCTCTGTCACACAGCTCTGCTCTCGGCTTTGACAACTGGTCACCGCTCTCACCAAGGATGGCTTAACGTGGCAGGTTAAGGGGCCAACAACAGCCAACGGTTCGCTACGGTAGGCAGGCTTTGCTACAGGAAGCAGCAAGTGTGGAGATACACATTGCTGGATGCGGGAGTGGGGCTGGTCAAAAGCGCTGCATGGCCAATGTCAGAATTGAAAAAACTCCATTTGAAAAATCATGGTGGACACTACAAAGAGCAAATGAACGGAATGTGGAGGATGGAGATATCGCTCCTGACCAGTTTTAACAGCTCCCTCAATTGTACGAGCCAATTAACTGCCCAGGACCATAGTTACACCCCGTGTCAGTTTGTCACAGAGGAAGACAAAATGTGTGAACTGTTATTACTGAATTAGGTACGGCAAGCATGTGCAGGGGCCTGGATTTCAAAGAGCTTCCCTGGGCTTTCATCTCCAAATCAAAATGTGTATCGCAACTGGATGGCTGACAGTCGTGTCAGCGTGGAGGAAAATCAAAGCGGATTGGTCTAAAACTCAGAGGAGAACCAGGCAGTCCAAAGAAATGATAGGCCAATTATGTCAGAGGTCAGCGAGAGTTCACCCCATGTGTGTTAGGGTGTGTGTGTTTCGCCTGGGGAACGCTATCTTTCACTTCATCTCCACCTTCTAGTTCTCTAATTTCCATCCCATTTTTGCTTTTTTGTTACTTGCTGTTGAATGTCTCACTCTCCTTAGTTTACTCAAGGTGGGTGTTTGACAAACCAATAGCAGAGCATTACATTCACTTGCATGTGCAAAATCAGGGCTTTATATATTTATAGATATAGATTTATAGATTTATGTCACACCATAGGACACAATTATGGTTTATTTGTCAACTACCCCCCAAATGAACTATGATTTCACTCCAGTAACCATCGTTTTTGGTTTTATTTGTTGTAAAACCACAGTAATCACAAATTTACTATCGTCTCACCAAGTAACCATACAGTATTGTTGTATGATTTTTGTAGTAGAACAATGGTTATACAAATGGTAATTAAACTTGGTAATTCAATCACAATCGACAATCCCCACAAAAAAATAAGAAATACAGATTCATATCAAAATGGCAAGATTGCTCACTGCAAGCGATTTAAAATATGGGGAAAAAATTATTACATTTTTTTCTTATTTATTCTTATTGTATTTATTATTCACAATAGTTTTATAAAAGGCGGCAGTACTTTAAATGAGATAAATGTAACATTTAGAGAGAGTTTATGCATGCTAATACACAACACACTGTCCAAGAAGTCCTGCCTCTTAATTAGTCCTATTTAAAAACTGTCTGCACAAAAAATAATAATAATCGACTAGTCAACAATCCTACTATATTCCTTAATCTTAATATTAAAAGGTCATCTTCTCTAGTAGAGCATACATTAACACATTCTTGTCTCTTGGTGTTTTGAAATTGCTGCTGTCTTAAACACAGCAAAACATCTCAGCTGTCTATCAATTCCAGGTTGATGTTGCTGAGGTGCCTTTCTAATCCTCTGGGACTCAAACCCGCTTGTTTAGGAGTGTAGGAACATGGTGCCATGGGACGACAAAGGGGCAGCAGCATGTTGATCGTGGAATCTGCATTCTCCACCAAGATGGAGATGGAGTTAACTAAGCTGGAACAGTCCCTGCGCGTCCAAGCAAGAGGTCACGCGATGGAGCTGAGGGCGCTAATCATTTCCAATTACGGATTCCTTTTTAATTATGAATTATGCATGAATTTTTAATTAATTTAATGTTCCGAAGGTTTTCCTTTTTCCCTGCGCCGAGATCTCAATCTAATTACTCTGCATTAAGCGCAGGAGCAGCGACCCTGTTGCAGACCTTTTGGGCAACCCCTGGTCAGCCCTCTCGCATCAATCTTGTAGCTGTCTCACAATTATCTTTACTTTCCGAAATAACAAGTATCTAATAGTCTGCAGTTTTGGTTTTATTTATGTTAACAACCGAAGTTTTGTACTTTGTTTTTTTATCAGCCAAACTATGTGCAAATTCATCAGTCAACACCATTGCTAAGTATTTTCGGTTTAACTTTGCAATTTACCAAAGACAGTTTTGAAAACATAGTTTGAAACCACCCCCAGCAGTTCTTGGCCACCATTGATTAACATAGTATTATAAATAGCTTTATAAATTTCTTTGTTCTGTCTAACACAAAAGAAGATATTTTGAAGAATGTAAGAAAGCAAACAGTTCTGCGGCACTTTTGACTACCATTGTAATTTTTTCTACTATGGTAGTCAATGGAGGCCAAGAACTGTTTGGTTACAAGCATTCTACCAAATATCCTTCTCTGTGTTCATCAGAACCAATACATTTATACAGTTTGGGAATAACTCAAGGGTGAGTAAATGATGACAGGTTATTTTGGGGTGAACTGTCCCTTTAATACAATCAGTTTCAGCGTGATTATGATATTTACATTTACATTTAGTCATTTAGCAGACGCTTTTATCCAAAGCGACATACAAAGTAAGGGATCATCTGAATGTTTACTGAATCTTGATTCCTCTAAAATATTACGCAAAATGTATTTATCTGTTACTGTTCATACTATATATTGATCAAAATTAGACTCCTGCTAAACATGGCTTCAACAAGGACTACATTATCAATAAGTCACTGACGTTCAATGTTCCATTGGGCATTTTTATGGCATCTTTAAATATGCATTTAAAATAAACTGAACAGAACTAAAAAAATCAAGGTCTGACAGTATTGGGAAGCAGGATGGTATAGTATGGCTATAATAAACAGACTCTCAATGGCAGAGCTGTAACTGAGGTTAAATATTAATCATGCAGAAACTCGGTCCTGGAGGATCTTGGCTCCGGCTTCCCATCTAGCAAGACGAATTCTATTGCCTTTGCCAATCCCTAATTATATTACCAACTCGGTCATGCTAAATGCAAGTAATTGGATGAATTAAGTTGGTTTACGTAATCTTGCATCTATTGCTTTTTTCAAATATTGTGGTTTAACCTTTAAACTGTGTGATATATTCTCTGAAAATACGGATGGAAAGATTACAGCGCTGTACGTTAACTTTTTTTGCACATAGCCCTGGTGCTACAGAGGTTGCAGTCTAGTATGTGTTGTATGACTATTGGTTAACGTTGATTAGCTGCACCTGATGCGATTGGCTGATGCAAGCTAGACTCATGTGACCTGCCAGAACTGACGCTACGCTTGATTTTTCATCTGAGTGTTCAGGTTAACGGGACTTTTATTTTGATTGGTTGTCCCGAAGATACTCGAGTTTCACTGTGTTTGACTGTAGCTTCACTCAAACAGTAAAATGCTTGTGAAATAAACTCTCAGAGCAACTCTGGAGATGAAGTTCATGTGTTCATATTTTCATACAGTGAGCCGCAGACAAATCCACGACTATCACGCTATCACGTATGTTAAACGACTATCACGTCACGACTATCACGTATGTTAAACTGTGCAGCTCATTCACCCAGACACGCAGACCAGCCAGATGACACATGTAAACAGCAGGATTGCGCGTCCGCATCTAGTTTTATGGACTCAATGCAGACGGAAAACGAGTTTCACTCACAAAACAGACTAAAACTAAGTAAAATAGCGGTGCGCTATTAACTGATTAATGTCACACACGAACAAGCACAACGACAAACGCTCTTCACACAAACAAGCAGCTGCCAAACTGTATCGCACGTGTGCTACACTGGTAAATTTATTCTGCGCACAGACCGATTTTTAAGTAGCACTGTACAGCCCTGTATGGTAATAATTCTAACGACTTTTGTAATGATGGTCGTTGTTTATGGCAAAAGAAAGACATGCCATCTATTTATTATCTTTGAAGTATTTGAGACAAGTGTTTCTCTCTCATTACACTTAATTCAGACTCCAAGCTCACAACTAAAAGCTAAGGTAAAACATAATTTGTTCCTTGTGCAGACTGCCAGGCATATTAAAAGGTTAAAGGGATAGTTACCATTAAAATTAAAATTCTTTCATTATTCACTCACCCTCATGTGATTCCAAACTTTTATGACTTTTTCCTCCGCTGAAAACCAAATAAGACATATTGACCAAACAACATTGGCCCCATTGACTTCCTTTGTATGGACACAAAACCACTGAGACATTTCCCAAAATATATTATTTTGTGTTCCCCAGAGGAGAGTCATAAACAGATTTCGAACGACATGATGCCGAATTAATGTTGACAGAATTGTTCTTTTCGGGTGAACTATCTCTGTAATAACCAAACTTTATGAGAACCTTTTGGTTTCCAACCCTACCTGAGAGCTTTATTAGGAGGTCTGTAGCCGTCTTGGTGGTGATGTCTGGGCTGAAGAGCGAGGCAGCTGTTGGTCCAGGGCCTGGTGGACTGGACTTAAGACCAGATAGATCCAGAGAACTATTGCTGCTACTGGGCCGTTCCCTACACAGGGCGAAGGGAGACATCACAGACACATCCCTCTCCTGGGGTTCCTCCTTAATCTGGATGTGGTTTGAGGGTTCTCCAGGGGAGGCCAGCAGATGTCCATCAGGCTGGCTCAGTGAGGGAGACGTGGAAGTATCTGTGTTCATGACCTGATCGCCAGTAACGCCATCATCACCCATGAGCAAGCTCTCGCTCTCTTCTGTGTCAGTGCCGGGTTCATCTTTGACTTTAAGGTCGTGACGAGGGAAGTGCTGATGGCAACGCATGTGCAGCTTGAGGCTAAAGTGGCGAGAGGATGTGAAGGGGCAGAGTTCACACTGGAAGGTCTCCCCGCGGTCCTGGTGCTGATGGACCTGAGAAGATAAAAAATTTGATCAGATGAAAAATAAGCATATCAAAGATGAATCCTAATATACTCTCACAGGGTTGCACGATTATAGCTGCCACAATTAAATATTATTGATTTATGTGTTTTGAAGAAACTTTAACAAATCAGAGATACTGTATGTAAATTGAGAACTTAAATGGTCTGGCAAATTTAGTTTACGGGCACATCAGTCTGATACATGTTTTGTTTCACACCTTGTTTCACTGTGCCAAACAAAACTGAGTTTTAAAGAAACAACAAGTAAGGGATAATCCACGGCTAGCCGTGCATTAAACGGTTTAAATGTACACCTTCCAGCCAATCAGAATCGAATTCAAACAGATTATGGTATAAAAAATATGATTTAAAATATTATTTAAAATCATTTCATATTTCATACATGTAGTTTTATTAGCATACATTCTAGACCAGTGGTCGCCAACTTGGTGCCTGCAGGCACCTGGTAGCCCGCATGAATTTTGTGAGGTGCCCACCAAGCAAAGGGCTCAACAAATAAAAGCTGCACATGAATGACGCTCAGGACTATACCGATCCGGCGAGTGCTGCATCGTCATGATAGTTTATCAATTGCGTATTTTTAAGCTTTGCCAATGTAAATATATTCAAGTGCACAAATATGGAAAAGAGAACTCAATTTGATCACTGTGAATTTGATATGCGTTCTGTGCGGAGACATGTCACACAAAACGCAAGGACACACATTATACTCATTGTACACCATCTGGAATGCTGTTCTAAAATGCTTTAGCCAAAGTCTGACATGAAAGTGGTTCGCTATTACCTATACAGCTGCATTTCTAAAGAGGTATTCACGATTACCTCCGAAAGCCACACATTTATTGTGTTCCATCTGTGAGCTCTGAGTAGGGTTGGGAATCATTTGAATTTTATCGATTCCGGTTCCAATTCCGATTCTGCTTATCGATTTCAATTCTTATCGATTCCCAGTTTCGATTCCACAGTTTAAGTAAAACATTTAGATATCAAGCTGTATAGTCATTTAGCCTGCTTATTGACTTATTTGCAATATATATATATATATATATATATATATATATATATGAGCACCGTTTTGTGTATACATAGAACCATGTTTTATCTGATTTATTACAATTTGTATTACCATAGCTGAACTACATCATGGTTAAACTGTAGTAACTATAATGAAACTGTGGTTCATTTGTGGTTCCTGTGCTTTTTAATGCAAATACTATAGTTAAACTATGCTTACTATAGTAAAAATATTGTTAATTTTCATAAGGGCTTTTATTGAGATATCAGCAGATTACGCAATGCGTTTACTTTTCTGAAAATATGCACACAGGAATTGATAAGAGGAATTCAAATTTTAATCTCAAGTATTCGAGTCCTATTCGTTTTGTTTACCGATCCGATTCCTAGCCTTTTGATTCCGATTCCAAATTAGAATTGATTTTCGATTCCCAACCCTAGCTCTGAGCAGCAAATAATTTATAATATATAGCCTATTTATGAAATAAGACAACCTACAGTTATTCTATTGCAGAAACCTCAATTTTCCTTAGTGATATTGGGCGCCAGATTATAAAGAAGGTATGTTTTTGTTCTCTTTGACTCACTGGACGGAAACAGCGCTTAATAGCAAATGTTTATGTAGACTAATTCTGTATGCGCAAATTCAAGTTAAAAAAGTTTACTGCTCATGTGGATAAAGTTACCAGCCCGACTAAAGACGTTAACCAAAAATTATTTAATATGTATGATTAATTATAACTTAACCCTGAAAGTTAAGTAAAATGAAAAAATAATGCATCACATTATGCATCGCACAGTTTAAAGTTTGAAAGTATTTTATCATTATATCCAAGAGTAGGCCTCTGGATGATTTTATCTCTTCAGGTAGCCCTTACTTACATAAAGGTTGGAGACCCCTGTTCTGGACCATATGACAACATACATACATTGAATGCACACAGTGACAAAACTAAGCTTCCGTTTATGATCAGCAAGTCACAAACACAGATCCAGTGTAAAGAAAAGATTGTTTGTGCAGTATACAGTTTCATTATTAATAGCGGAAGTGTTTGCGACAGTACAGAACTATGCAAATTCTAGAGTTCAGTTTTTTCGATGCATTGGGATACTGACATAATATGTTCTGCACTGATGCAGAATTAATACATTAATCCACACTTGTAACAAATCTTAAATAAAAATCATAAACTGTAAAAAAACTCTCTGTAAAATAAACCGTCCTCTCTCTCTCTGTAAACTGGAAGACAAGATGGATTGAATTGTGACCCTCTGAATTGTAACTGAATCGTAAGTGAAGCATTAGAGCAAGTGAAGATTCACAGCTCTAAAAAATTATATTATTCCATTATGTAAAATTAGTCTAACTAGTCAAACATCATGATTTGATTAATAAAATCCTGTAGCCCTACTTTCTAAAAATTCAATTTTTCATTTGTGATTCTGCATCAGATGGAATTATCTACATATGGATGTTATGAATTTTGGTGTGTGTGTGTTGCTTAGTGACTGGGGTCACCTTCATGTGTGACTTGAGATTGTCTTTACGAGCACATCGAAAGGGACAGAGGGGACACTGGTGGCTTTTCAAGCCTGTGTGGATCACCATGTGCCTCTTCCAGTAGCTCTTTCTCTTGATCACCAGACCGCATACTGGGCACTGAAAGGGTTTCCCTCCGTCCTCAGGAGAACCTGGAGGGAAAAAATACTTATTGATCAGATTCTTTATAACACTGAGAGCTTGTGGTGAGAAGTTTATGCTAAATATTTAAAACCAAATTTTACTAGAGGTGCACCGATTGACCGGCAAGAGATCGGAATCGGACGGTTTTTCGTATGATCGGCCCGGCCGGTCAGTCTCACGTCTCGCCGATTCCAAGCCGATCTTCTGTTTCAAGTGATGCGGGCAACAACGTCACAGCCGTCAGTACACTCAAAGCCGCAAGTAAACATGTAAACGTGCGCGCGCACAGCCTGTCTTTCACGGCTCGTTTATACTCGCATGTAGGGTTGTCACGGTACCATAAACATGTCTTACGATACTATACCAGCTGAAGTATCTCGATACCAAGTAGTATCACGATGCTGTGCCATGTAATTCAAATATATACAAAAAACACAGATTTAGATTAAACATTTTGTATTTACTATAGTAAACTGTATTATACTTTGCACTAGAATATGTTGTTGTATTAACTGTAGTAATTGGATAAATTGTAGCAAATACATTTACATTTAGTAATTTGTAAATACTATAAATACTGTAGTATACTTAAATATTTACTATGATAAGACTCAAAAACACTAGTATCTATGAGTTTTAGTAGTTTACTGTAGTAAATACTAAAGTACACTAGATCATTTTTCACGTAGGAACTAATTCAAATGTTGGACAAATTTAATTGATACAGCAGTCTTTATAAAGGGAAATATTAGGCTTACTTTAAATGCAGAACTAAAACGGCCAGTAGGTGGCATCAATTTTCCACTGAGTTAGTGAATCATTTAACCAACTCGTTCAAATCGCCAATTTGAATCATTAACTCGTCCGAGTCAAAACACACATTCGTTTTGGAGATAAACACCGCAAAAAGGCAGATGTATGTGTTCAAATAAATATTAATGCGCATATGCAACATTAACTACGGTACTACCGTTTCAAAAATAGAGAGGCATCGCGGGTATTTTGAAGCTTTAGCATCGCGATGCTACCGTAGCACCGGTACACCGTGCAACCCTACTCGCATGTGGGTCCACCGGACCGCGAGTCTCTGCTGACGGACGCGCATCTATGGAATTTAAATGGACTCAAAACTCACGCGCATGGAATCCGCGCGCGCTATGCAAACGCGCATAATGATAACCACGCGCGGAAAGCTGCTCCGCGAGGGCGCATTTAAACTCCGCGAGCGAGCAGAACAGTATCCGCAAGCGGAAAAGAATCCTCGCGCGGTATTGCGTTATTATAATAACGCCATACGCGCGGGCGCATTTCTGCTCCGCGAGCAAAAACTCAGTCCGCGAGCAGAGGCTTTGACGAGCGCGCGCGATTCTCTCTATGCTCTCGCAACTGCTCAACACTTGCTCGCTCGTTGAGTTGACTTCTAAGACTTTGGAGGCGGGACAATGGCAGACTTCTCTGATCCTTTGATTGGTCACTTTTAACATTCACTCACCTACAGTCTCCGACATGTATCTTACCCGTTGTACAGACGTCTTAATTTGGCATAACACGATACTTTTGTCCGTTTTTAAACTTGGGTTACAGTGTTATGTATGCCCTTGGCTTTGGATTTACATATTTGGCATCTTGACAGGAAGTTAGAAATAAATAGTTTGGTATGTGTATTCATAATTGCTTTTGTATTGTTAATATTTTCTTGAAATTGTTATAAAATGAGAATTAATAAATGGCTACAACAGTATAACTCAAAGCACAAGTTATTATAAATTACAATATGATGTACTCTCTAAAATTTAACTTAAATAATTTATTTGTTTTGCTTTATTTGTTTTGAAAATATTAAAACGGGCTATGCCAGTAAACAGATATTAGATAACTCAAATTTAATGACTACAGGAGACATTTAATTATATTATTATAGTATGTTTTAAATAGGTCATATATGACATGTAAGTTTAACTGCTACATTATATAGCATAATTTTTGTTGACAGATGTAAGAAATCAAAATGTCACTTGTTAAAACACTAACACATAGCTAAGGCAAGGTAATACACTAATCATTCGGTAGTAAGACATGTAATCTGTAGGTGACTGCATGTAGGTGAGTGCATGTTAAAAGTTACCAATCAAATGCGCGGAGACCTCATTTGATTGGTAACTTTTAACATGCATTGTCCCGCCTCCAAAGTCTCAGAAGTCAACTCAACGAGCGAGCAAGTGTTGAGCAGTTGCGAGAGCATAGAGAGAATCGCGCGCGCGCTCGTCAAAGCCTCTGCTCGCGGACTGAGTTTTTGCTCGCGGAGCAGAAATGCGCCCGCGCGAGGATTCTTTTCAGCCTGCGGATACTGTTCTGCTCGCTCGCGGAGTTTAAATGCGCCCTCGCGGAGCAGCTTTCCGCGCGTGGTTATCATTATGCGCGTTTGCATAGCGCGTGCGCGCGCGGATTCCATGCGCGTGAGTTTTGGGTGCATTTAAACTCCATACCGCATCTCTCATGTCCGCTGACTGCACGCGCGTGCACACGCATCATGTACTGTACAGACAAAAAGGTGCACTGTAGTTCATCTCGCTGCTCCGTCTACATGGGGTATGTATGCCAACAGTGATGCTATTAGCATCATGCTAAACTCTGACACATGCTAAACTCATGTTGAAGTCGTTCACTCTGTGTAAAACAAACGTAAATTCCACTCAACCTGATTCCTTGTCTTACGGTAAAACTGTGGTCATTTCACCTAGGTAAAATGACATTCAACACGACTTCTACTTGTTTTTAAAAATCCAAAATATAAAAAAATGAATAAATCAACCAATATATGTGATATATATCTGATTGAGTTCTTTACTAACACAAAAAACTGCAAATACATATACATCTTTAGAGTAGAATTCACTCATAAGATTTTTAACTTTTTTTATTGAAGTTGCAGCAAAAATCAACCCACTTCTTTTAATACTACAGACACAAGATAAAGACAATTTATTTTACATTTCAGAAAAAATAAAATAAAGCAATGTTAGTTTCATAAACGGAAACAGACGAGAATAAAGTTGAAGTATTTTATTGTTATCTTAGACTTTTGTGAGATGAGTACAAAAATGAAAAAGGTAAATTAAGTGACATGTTTAGTTATATTTTATTATTTGTACTTCTTTTCAGTAACAGAGTTATTCAATTTAAGAGTTGTTTGGGAAAGAGAAGATTCTGTAATTTAATGCAGCTTGGAGAACTGCATTTAGGGAAATATGGGGAAATTGTAATGTTCAATCATTTATTCAATGAAAATAAAAAAAATGTGTATTGAAGAAAAGTTAATATGGTTTTATATACAGTATGCTGTCAATTATAGTTTGTGGATAGAAAATCGGAATCGGCAAAATCGGAATCGGCAGGTTTCAATTGTAATAAAATCGGAAATCGGCAAAGAAAATTGCAATCGGTGCATCTCTAAATTTTACGATTGCTATCATGATGGTTATACATTTTTTATGACTGTGATTTTTATATGCAAAGCCCTGATCAAAGATGCCAGACTATTAGAGACTATTGATTGATATAAGAGAGTTTAAAGAGGAGGAGACAAGACAATTGAAGAATAATTTAAAAAATCCACAGAAATCTGATATTTGGACACAAGTAAAACACATTTGTTCATATATGGCAATATATCAGATTTCTCTAAGGGGTGGCAGAAATTGTTATTTTTTTATAATGCAGCAGTCTTTCAATCATAAGAATCAATTACCTTTTAGACTGTATTGTTGATTTGACATATTTTTTGAAGATTTACGTAATTACATATTGATGTAGTATGCTTAATACCAGCACAAAACGTTACTCCACCTTGAAGATTGAAGACTAATTTGCCTTAAAGGGAATTTTGGTAGATTTTGACTTTTTAAAACTATTCTCACATTAACAATATGTTGTTTTTGTTTATACCAAAAACCTAAAAAATGTTTAAAAATGCAAAAATTAGCTGATGCATCATCATGAGGTGCAAATATAGTTTTTTTATAAAACTAGTAGAAACATAAAGTAGTAGAAGAACAAAGACACTTAAATATTATACGTGCTTTAGGAACACAGTAACACGTAAGCTAAACAGCCTTTTACTCTTGTCACCTTTGCATCTATTCGTGTGAATGAGATAAAAATTGTGAGGCACGATTATGCCGATAAATGCCAAAGACGCGTGTCTCACAAAGGAAGCCAAACACGAGGATGTTTTTAGTAAGCCGATTATTGTTGTTGGCTCCATATCCGGTGTCCATTAGAGCTTAATTGGTCTTATTAGAAGCTGGCATGATTGCATTACAAATTCTACGAGGGCCTGTCAGGATGGCTTCATAAGTATTCCAGTCGTGTTCCTCGAAAAACATCTGGTAATCAGTGTTTGGTGAAATTACCGCGCTCAGGCATTCATTGACCCGGGGTGTAAAACTTCGAGACTGCCTATTTGCAACAATAAACCACCATCTGTGTCTCAACCTCTCCCGGCAAAGGGATCACTGTGGAAACCGCTCGTGACGTACAATGACTGAAGGTCTTTGGTATCAAGGGAAAGAAACGCTAGCTGTTAGCTCCTTTCGTAATTTTTCTGCCTGCTTTATACTGGACAAATATTTTTGTGTTGACCATCTTCCTAGCCAGGTGAAACTCAATTGGGATTTTAATTCAGTTATTTTTATTTGGTATTTAGGCCATACATTTAAAAACCAAGCAATATCACACGAACAAGAGTGCTGTTACAGTGAATTAGGTCATTTTAGACAAATTTTCGTCAGACTTGTTAGAATTTTTTACAAACTAACAAAAGCAGAAAGAAGCCAAATTATCAACCTTTGCATGTCACCAAGCAATGGTCAGACTAACCATGTTTGGATCGCTGAGAGCATTGCAGTCTCCCTTGTGTGTCAAATCCCAGCCATTCTAAACCATTTCAACTCTATTTCACTCTCCTTTGTACAGTGACTACGTTGAGTATTTCAAGACAGTCAGTCCTGACTCCAAGCCATAGAACTTACGAATTAGCCAAAGATCAGCCATATCTCTGGCACTTTATCCCAAGCCTGTGCTGAATGGAAACTCTGATGGCCGTGCCGGCTCTGGAGTCTGACCTAAATTCCGGGAGAATCTGCTGAGATGGTCTCCGACTGTTCAGGCTATAGGGAGCACACACACTGCCGGCCTCCGTTTGGCAGGCTGCACATCCGCGGGAGATGAGCTGGGTCTGGGAACGTGCCGCCAACTCCAGCAAACCCCCACTGTGCAAACAGACCCTTTCCCAGATTCAGCAGCCAACCTCTTTCAGACGAAGCATGACCTTATGGCACTACTGAATCACTACACAGTGCATTCTTCAGTTGTGTAATAATCAAAGATATAGACACTATTACCTCAGAAAATAAAGAACAACTATTTATAAATGATTAAGGTAAAAATATAATATAAGGTATATCCTTCCAAGATTGTTTACTACACTGTAAAAAGTTTTGCTGCATTACATTTTTTAAAACAATTATTCAAAGTAATTTAAACTTTTAATAGTAAGTATATTAGTAACATTTATTTTACTAAGCTTGTTTTAACATTGGTGTTTTAATGCTAATAGCTGTAGTAGTTGTGGGCTCAGTTTAAGCCAGTGTGATGTCATTAGTTTCATCCCACAACAAAAAATACACAAATTTGCATATATTTCAAGAACAAACTCTTACCTGCTTGACTGCTGGGCTTGGCCCTTCCCTTGGGGATTGTTGGCAGCAGAAGGTCCATGGTCTGAGTTGGGGTGGGCACCTTCTGGTTCCTGTCTAACAGGGGCTTGACATCCTCAGTTGCTCCCAATACCAAAGCCGGCTCTTTCTTATCAGCCAGAAGGTTCCCTGCTGCTCGTGCCGCCACCTCCTTTAGCAGAGCCGCCGAGGAGGTCATGGAAACCAGGGAGAGAAAGGAACCAGCTGAGGCCTGATGCTCAGATGAGCCCACCTGCTGCTGACTCCTTTCAGACACCTTCTTTGAGAGGGCAGCCAGTGTGGAGCTGGCTGACTGGGGACTAAAGGGCGAAGCGAACGCTTCAAAGCGCACCGTGTCATCTGACCGGGTACCCAAGCCTGCCATTGAGGAGGAAGAGGTGACTGAAGAGGAGGAGGATGAGGAAGAAGAGGATGAAGATGCCGAGGTGGAGGATGCCACTGCGCACTTGTCCTGGAGCACGGCGTTAGCTGCTGCCTTCAACTTCTGGATGGCCGAATCTGGAGATAGACTGCTGCCGCTGGGCACCGATGACCATTTGTCTGCCACGCCTACCCATACAAAGCCACTGCTTCCTGAGTTAGGGCCATTGCTGGGGCCAAATGGGTCACAGGGCTCCTGCTTGACAGTCGCTACAGATGCGGGCGAGGCTGAGTTGGAGTTGCCACTGTTGTTGCTGCTGTTAGCCAGTCTCCTAGCGAGGGCACTCAGCTGCTGTGCGTGATGTGAAGATGGAGAAAGTACCAAGCTAATAGGGGGCGATTCTGGTCCTCTGCCCATTCCACGCTCTACTCCTTCCAGCTTCAGTGAGCCAGCCTCTAGAAGACGCCGCAGGTTGCTGCTGAGGGGCTTCCCCAGGGCCTGGCTGGAGTCTCCGTAAAGAGAAGACACCACAGAGGACAGAGTGTCCTGGGTCGAGAGGACCCCACTGTCCAAGCCCAGTAGCTCCAGAGAGGCACGTTGAAGCGGCGTGGGACAGCCCAGGGAGCTCTCTGCTGAGGTGTCATGGTCGGGTCGGGGGGCATTGTCCGGGGAACCCCGCAGCTCATCCTGCACATCACCATAGGACGATTCAGAGGGGCTGTCAGAGGCATTCCCAAACCAGCCATCTTCCTCGACTGAGCCACCTTCTGGTCCACCATCCTCTACCGTGTCCACATCTGTGATACAGAAAACAATGAATGATTTTCTAGCAAGACAATATAACACTATCTGCAATTTCACTTGTCTTAAGCAAATTATAACTGTACAATATTAATAAACGCAATATATCCTAAAGGGCAAATTTGTAAAGACAAAATGCTGACAGTACTTCCCTTACAGCCATCCATTGACCTTTTCCAACTGACTTTCTCATTACGACTAAAATGGATGGTGTTAAAGAAATATTTTCTGAAAAGATGAGCAATGGAATAAAATTCAGATCTTCCTCACAAGGCGTGCATAACTGGCTTTTTGTTCTTTTATAATCATTTTTTTTAGGGTCTAAAGGAGTCTAGTAAAAGGGTTACCATGGTGACAGGTCCTTCCGGGAGGCTAGACAGCACAGATTAGGGTAATGGAGGTTACAGAACTTGATTAATATTCATGAGCCCGCCAATACCACCAGGGAGCCAATAAGGATAGGGTTAAGGTCACCAAGGGTCATTAATATACACTTCATGTATCAATATTCATGAGCAAAACATTACAGCTTGCCAGACAAGGGCGAACAAAAAATGTGAATATTCCTGATACATATTAACAAACCCTCCACAAGAGCATGTCAAAAAAAGCAACAAGCTTGCATGAGGGGGATGTCAAAACTTATCAATTGAGAGTTTTTTCTTTCACTTTAACAAATTAAATCGCCTCTGAGCGACCGAGAGAGAATAAGACAGCCAGGAGGTAGAGAAAAAACAGCCAGGGACTTCTGACTTCAAAATATGATCAGTGAAAAAAATTCATTTGAGCATCTTTTCTCCGACTTCTGTTCGCACACATAAAAGCTGGTCTCACCTTGCTGACCCTAACATAAGCCTGGCGAGTAAAGCTCTCTGTTTACAGGGAAAAGGAAAAGCCGCTACCTGGCAACGGCATCCCGTCGACCCGTAGGGATCATTACAGTCAACACACATCTGGCCAGCACTGCTTACTTTGGTCCAGAGGGGTGGCAACCGCCACGACCTCGTGCGATCGTGCACTACGATACCGACAATGCAGCCGAGTGTGCTTTATCACCCGTAAAATCAAAGAAAATAAGATATAAACCTGACACACACAGCTTGATATATGGTTCGGTGTGCATGCAAGAGTTTGTGCCTGTCTGGAAGCTAGGGCTGGACTGTATTAGTGAACATTAATGACTGATTCGCAATGATATAAAATTACGCAACGTTTTGAATATTGCAATGATGGCGCAATGCGCTAATGATTATGCGCTTTTTATTTGGCCATTACGTTTTCTAAGGTCTGTGTCATTAGATTATTTTTGCAACCCTTCCTTGTATCGCGACTCACGGGTATGAGAACAAAAATATGTTTTAATAGCATCTCTCATTAAAACTGAGCAACAGTTGGTAAGTGTGATTTGCTTCCACAAATGCGTTCAAACTGTCGGTTTTAATAATTGGATTCAAAAGTCTAACTTTAGGATTTCCTTGCGTCACTGATACAAAATGCTCCTATTTTTACTCTACTGTACTCTTTTTTCTTTTATTTAACTTGGTGATGACTGTTTCATAACAACTGAAACACTGAGATGTTGTCGAACAAATTGTGATATAATTTGACCTGTTCCAGAAAGCGCAAGTGTTTTTTTCTTTCTATCTCCCATAATTCAACATTAAGAGGAGGGAGTTTGAACATTTGTTACATACTGCTGGTATGTTGAACTGACTGAGCTCACGGTCACCTGAGCAAAACAGTGAAGTATGTGAGGCATGACCCATTTCCATGTGACACCAGGGAGGACAGCCAGTAATGGCCATAATGTTGTTAGTAAGAAATGGCTAGATTGTTGACCAGAGGTCTCTGGGGCAGTGGCAGAAACTCGGACTGAACCCTGCGCTCGCCACGCTAGGTTAAGCTAGGTTGTGCTACGCCCCGCCACTCTTGTTTCTTGCTGCACCAGAGAGGCAGACACAGGCAAGCCACTACGTGGGCGGCCTGACATTTCCCAAGGTCACGACTCGGGCCCCAGTTCCGCATTTGGCTTTGTCTGAAACGTCCCCTCTCTGCCTCTAAAACACACTTGTACAGTTTCTTCATTTGAAAAAGGGGAACAAAACCATACTAGTTAGCTGCATTACTGGCATTATGGTAAGGATGAGTTTGTGTGTTCAGAAAAACAGCTGTAAGGCTTTGTGGTCCAGCTCCTATGAACCCAGCCACCACAAGTACTAAATACTAAACTCAACAAACTGAAATACAGAAAATAATTGAAGCTTATGTGTTATACGCTAGAGCATGTCAGGGCTTGGGATTTACTCTTTATTTATTGCATTATTAGTTTGTAACATGAACACATTATAATAAACTACAGTTTAAATCAGATGACTGTACAATAATATTTAGTATCATGTTTATTTAGGTGCTGTTTTATATTTTTCAGTGGCTTAGTTTTTTAGTCTATATTATGTTTATTAATTTCATTATTGCGAGTTCTCATAAGGCCTGTAGTGTTTCGTGTGCACTCTTCTGTTCTCCCTTCTCATTGAAGTTGAATTGTGATCTAAAAGGTAAATTATTTTGAGAAGTTCCCTGTGCTATACTTCACCACCCCCTCAGTTTCTGTCTGACTGCCAATGAAAAAAGTCTCTTCACCTGCTGGAAGCCAATAGTAGGGGAGGGCTGGATGGAAGATTAAAGTCACACAGTACAGGTCATGTTGACCCTCGAAATAAAATGTGTCTTAATATGTCTGATATACACTATAATGTTTACTAAAAAGTGTTACCCTCCAGGAACAAGTATATTTCTCCAGGAACTTGAAGCCTTTTACTTATTATGACAATATCCGGGTTTCCATCACCCTGGTTTTATGGTTGACGTTTCGCATCAACGAGTAACGGAAACGCCAAATTTTGAAATGAAAACCGTTAATTCACAATAAAGTTTTTACGCTCGCTTGAGGTGGTTTTTCTTTTTTTGCAAAAAAACAGTTCACACGACACAAATAATGGGAGATGGAAACGCATTTGCCGAATAAATTCTAACATAGTGAACATTAAACCCACAAGACTGAGCGGCTGTTATCGTTGATGGTGTCTTTCTGGTTTTCAGATCTTTTTTTATTTTCTGTTGGTTATTAGGATTCCAATACCACCGTGAACCGCTCCAGGAAAAATTTCGCATTAGTCTTTCCTCCTGTTATTGCGAACTTTGAAAAGATTTGCATCACGTTTGGATGGAAACCCGGCTATTCACAATGTTGTACCATCACGTGATTTGACATCATATATATTTCTGTTCTCTTTTCTATCAAGCCAGACAGTCAAATATACATAAATATAACAGAAATAAGAAGGATTCATAGGTAAATGTGTTCGTATTGTGTGTGGGGGGTGCATGCCTGATGGTACCTAGAGTGCCATGTCAGTCACAGAAGTCTACAGTTGGAGAAAGCTATCAGTTTTATCTGGTACAGTAGGGATGTGGCGTTGATGAAATGCTCCCATGTCACACATCGGTTAATACCGGTTTGCTGTCGAGTGGTCGAAGCTGCGGCCGTGCACATGACGCATTTTACTTTCGGGTTTGAATTAGCGACAATTTGGGAACGGCAATGGCTTGAATTAATGGTGGGTTCAATATCTTTCTTAATAAAAACACACAAAACTACAAAAAAACTACAATGACATTTGCTTATATTAAACACAGACCTTACAAAATGAATAACCACACACTATGCAAAAAATAAAAAAACTATTATAAAAAACCTTAACGTCAGATAGGTTGCCTTTAACAAAACGAATAATCATGACACACATCAAGCAAAAAATAAATAAGAAACGAAAATAAAAAACCTTTACGTTAAATAAGATGCCTGTATAAACAAAACGAGTAATCACGGCACACACTGTGCAAAAAAAAAGAAACGAATAAGAAAGGAATAGCAGAAACGAAAAACGTTTATGTTAAATAAATAAGAAAGGGAATACGAAATGAAAAACGTTTATTTTAAATAAATAAGAAACTAATAAGAAAGGAATAGTCAAAACGAAAAACGTTTATGTTAAATAAATGGCAAAGCACTGGCTTTTTAAAATTAGAACAAAAATTAAATAAATACATAACCAGCTTTCGATGACTGTGCTTACACATTCTACTACATGTTCTTTGACAGAAAAGCCTCCGCCATCATCTTGTCAGTCAGCACTTCACATTCCTCACATGATGAATAAAATCTGACTCCTGCTGCTGATCTTTGCTGCGACACTTGTTCTGCTGAATGCAGCAGCCGCGTTCAGATGCGCAACAGTAGTTTGGTCTTTAACTAAACTAAGTTATTATTTTTTTACTATAAAAATTAAAAATGACGGTGGGGGTGGACAAGTGATGTAATCGGTTGGCGGGTGGACACTGTGTATCACCGACCGGTGACACTGACTATGCAACAAGCCTATGGCACAGGCATAATGACATCATAACAACGCACATTGGCTTATAGCGTCACAGCAACGCATACAGTTCCAAACTCAACGCTAGTGATTAACCTGAGATGAGAAATATGTCCATCTTATGCTTTTAAAAGCCCTCTAAAAACAATCCAGAAACTAAAAATATCAACTTGAAGTTAGAACACAGTCATTTGTTATGTTAAAAAACATTAAATATTTATACATGGGTAGTCTATTAAATGGCCATCATTTATAAAAAATGTTCACCCAAATACAAATTCTGCCATTATTTACAGATTTGTTTTCCAATCATTTACAACAACATAGCTTGCACAAGAATGACATAATTTTAATTTCTATAAATTCTGAATTCATTCTTTTTTGTTCTTTAACTCTGGTTTAACTGTATATGTGTTTGTTGTAAACACCAGCCTTTAGTACCCATATACAGTAGTTAAATCCTAGGTATCTCAACTGTGTGATACAATAAGCCAATAGGGCTTGGAGGAGCATGGGAGTTATATTAGATATATATTAGAGCCAGCAGCCACATGACTTGCTTAAGGTTGCCTACCAATACACTGAGGCTATTCTGCGACTCAGCCGGGCATAAAAATCGGCCTGCCTGACCCAGAGGTCGCAGAAAGGGCACCGAGAGGCTCTACTGGGTGCTGGGTGGCTGCTTCAGCAAAGCGAAGGAGAGACGGAGAGGCCATTAGTCGATTAAGCCGGGGTGGAGCCATCAATATTCCACTGATGCCAATGAAAAGACACACTCGTGCAGTCTCGAATGAGAAGCCTGGGTCGAATGGCCCTAACGCTATCAGAGATATTGCCGTGCCTCAAAGTGAGCACTGCTATTGAATGTTACGGGCTAACTAACCACCACTTTGGCATCTATAGGTTCCCAGCCTTTTCTGTTGATTGTGGAAGGTAATGCCGAAGGAGTTTGATGGGTGGGGTGGTATTTGGAGGGGAAATAAGAAGTGGTGCTGGTAATTAAGTGTCCAAATCTGCCACAGGCAATGATAATGAGCCGATCCGCCAGTCAGCTGTACCTTATTAGCCAGCGGCTAACAATATGGTGGAAAGAACTACCGCCACCAGTCGCACGTTGCCATGAGTGATTTGAGCAGAAACCAGGTGTGGTGTAATTCTGTTAATTAACATGCTCTCAGCATGACTCCAGTCCACATCTTGAAGAAAATAGGCGATTAATCTAGAGATTAAATCTACACTGTAAAAAATTGCTGTTAAACAACTGGCAATTTCCAACAGTAAAATACTGTTATTTCAATAGACAGTTTAATCCTGTAGATTAACAGACCAAGGCCCATAGATGAATCCCTTTCTGTAAATTTGCAGCATTTAACTGTACACCTGTTGGCGCCAGAAAAAAAACAGTTTTGCGCTGTGAAAAGCAGCATGTGGGGGTGGGGATTTTTAACACATCCCACTTTTTCAAAACAGCGCGGTAATCAAGATCATGTCACAGCTCGTCTCTTCCCAGATAGCAACCAATTTTAGGCCAAATCTGATTTAAATTTGGCCCTTCTGTCTTAATTCTGGCATTGTTTTTTTTCACAGTCTTGTGTGAAACAGAATTAGGCTCGTTTTTGGTGTGAGTCTGGTCAGCCAGAAGAAACAAAAACCCAAGCATTAATTTGGCTACATCCTGGCTCGGTTAAGATTTGGGTCGGTTTTGATTAGCCACAAAGTTAAAAGCAACAAAAACTGCCAATAATAATATCTTATAATATGATGATACTATTATTACTATCACGAAAACCCTTAGCAGACACACCAAAACCAATTTATATCAAATGAGGAATACAACTAATTTTAAGAAGGCAAATATTTATATGATATTATATAAAAATTTATATCATTAAAAACGATTGTAGATTTTTTTTTAATATTATTTGTATGGGTGTTTTTTGTCACTGAATGGTATAGTTTGAGCATTGAGAGCTGACTGCTTCGCCTGCTTTTTAATCAATGATCCGGTATTCGCAGCGCTTCATGAAATCGAGCAAGCCAGGGCTGCGTTCAGCCCCGACAAAACGTTGCAAAATGTTTTTTAACGGAAACGGTGGTGCGGTTGAACACCCTGTTGTGATGATGCAAGAGTGGAACTATGGCAGCTGAGAAGGCCATTCTTTGTGTTCTTTTTGAAGAATTTTCGGAGCCTGATGAAATCGGTATAAATACAAGTTGAATGCTGCAAAATACATCTCTTCTAATATCTTCAATTGTTGCATATACCGAGCTGCAGTGGACACATTTAAATGACTTTACTTGGACCCATTGTGCGAGCTGTCTCTTTAACACCGCGTGGGTTATATACATGTTGCTGCTGATTGGGCTGACATTCTTGACACACCCACCAAACAAGAGAAAACGCATCTCAAACCCTGTTGCACACCGTTGAAAACCGTTTCCAGGAAACGTGTCGTTCAACCCGGAAACCGTAGCAAAACGTTGCGCACCGGTTTGAGCTTGAACATGCCCCTGATGTCTTTGCAGATACGATGATGTAGTTTGCCATGCATCTTGGAAGTTGTAGTCGATTTGCGAATACAGCGTTAAGTGCGCCCTATGAAAAGGACTTCATTTCACAGAATGCTTCCTCTCACTAGAAGAACCGGAAGTCCGTAATTCAAATTCTACTGCGGAACGGAAGCGTCCTTTGTTTTGATCAATGAGCTGCAATACAGTTCGGTAAATTTAAACTTTTATTCAAATATAAACTAACAGGTTTTGCTGCCTACTCGATTGGATTTTTGGTTCGTATGCAATCATTTTTATGCTAAAAGTGCTAGAATTTTTTTATTCAAACCTCACGCAACGCCAACGTTCGGGCGAAGTAAGACGCGAAAAGCGCCGTTATAAGCCAATAAGATGTCTGAAATATATTAATTCTCAGCCCGCAAAGAGACAGAGGACGTTCTGTGTCCATCAGAACTGACCTTAGTCTCTTGACTGCCGGGTATTTATAAAGATGTGTTATTGTGTGTTAAAGACAAATGTAACAAAAAGCCTTCGTTTAAGAGTATCTAACGTTAGACGGACGCTTTTGTGAAATACTCAGTCGATTTTCAGAGTTTGCCTTTATTTTACCTTTGTTTTATAAGAAAGTTTATCCATGTTTGAGTTTTGTTTGTAGAAAACATTGTCAGCTTTGTTGGCACTAAATAAGTGGATGTTGTGCTTGCAATCTGGGTAAAGAGTGATGTTTGTTTAATACATTTCATTTAAAAGCTATGTGTATGTGTTTTGATTTTTGAAATTATGTCTTTGACAGAGTAAAATGAAAAAAAAAAAGAACGCGACAGCAGCGCATCTTGTGAAACCGCAGACTCATGTCCAGTCAAAGACAGACTCCCTGAGGCCACCAAAATGGAAAACAAAGTAAGACTGTATATTATTTCATTCTTTAACATTTTTCTAACAGGTCATTGTACTTTTGTGATATGTTTCTAATTGGTCTTGTAAGTACTATAATTTGCCTAATATCAGTATTAGATACAAAATCATGTTGTAGTAATTTGGCTTAATACTGAATATACTCAAACATTCCAGGTACTTGATCTTGGATTATTTGGTGGAGTGGATGTGAAGACACAGTCTGGTGAATGAAGCTGGCAATAAAAAACCCAGGCCAAAACTGTGAACTGGAGAGGTGCAAATGGGAAAATAGGATTCACAATTTTGTTGTGATTGGTAAGCGCTTACCCTGGAACTCTTAAATCTACAAAAAAACATTATTCGTGTATTAAATGTAAAACTCTTAGGCCTGATGGTGTATTGTAGTGTGAAATGTCTCAAATTATTATGAATGTTATTTAACCATATTTTTAACTCTGTATTTGTATGCTTTTATTCTAGAGTCAGTAAGAAGTCCTTCATGTGCACAAATGACTGAGCTGGAGGTCAAAAAAGTTACTAAACTTGTAACTTATTTGTCTAATACATATTTGCACATCTGTAAACGTACTTTTTGTCTTTAATTTCTCTTGTTTATTCATTCAGTTCGTTTATTGGTTTCTGTTATTAAATGTTTTATGCACTAAATCTTTTACATTGTTTTAATTTAATCCTTAATATATGAATTTAGTGCTTAGTTTATTGTTGCTGTGTTTTTTGTATTGTGTTACTATTTACAGTATGTGTTGCTTTTAGTTTATTGTTTGACATTATTTGTTGCGTAATTTCCATTGTATTTTTATATTTCTGTTGTATTGTGTGGCTTTGTTTTTGTTGCTTTTTTCTGTCGTCTAAATGTTAGTGTGATTGTTTTTTTGGCACCTCTTTTGACATTATATTTATTTTTGCTGCATTTGAGTAGATTTTATTGTCAGCATCAATTAAACACAATACTTGCATTTGCTTGGTTTCTGTGTTTTTCCAATTATTCAATATATTATTATATATTGGGCCAGTTGTGGGTGAGTTAGATAGTTGTGGTGGCACTATGGCCCATTTCTGGGAGAAATAAGGTATTTATTTGCTATCTGGGCAGTAGAGTAAATATAAAATAACATAGCCATTACTGTGAAATTACAGTACAGCCGTAAAACAGAAAACTGTACAATTACGGTAAATCGCTGCCAGTACTTTACTGTGGAATTACAGCACAACTGTAAAATGCAAAACAGCTGCAAACTTGTAAAATTACAGTAAATGGCTGGAAGTAGTGTTGTCAAAAGTACCGGTACTTCCGGTCCAAGTCGGTACCTAAAAATAAAAAAGTTGTCGGTACCTCATTTTCATAAGACCCGGTACCACCGACGTACCGGGTCAACGGGTACTGATGCTCTGTCTGACAGGTTGTCAGTCGGAAACTTTTCATAGACGCAACAAGACGTGATGAGCGGATAAGCGCGGCTCCGATCCACAAGAGATGCGCGCAAAAATACTTCAGATTAAAGTCATATCACGAAGAAAATGAACAGAGTTTTGTTGTGAAAGGAGGAAACATCTGGATTTAAGTTAACAAGTTCAAGCGGTAAATTTCAAATTCTGTTCGCGTTTGCATTATGAATGTTGTATCATATGTTAAATTAAAGGTTACGTTAAAATAAACGTCCCTGTTTTCGTGTTAATTTGTTAGCGCCAATGCTAATCCAGTCAAGTGTCCTTATTAACCATTTAATGCTTTTATAACTGTAATGGGGTAAAATAAATGGGAGGACAGGATGGGGTTTACAGTACCTATTTTATATAGGCCTATCTGCAATCTATGTGCTAGAAAACTAGCATACTAACTGTATGACTAACAATGTGTATGTCTTGGATAGATAACTCTACTAGGTTTAAAAAGCCACATTTAAACTAAAGAAAAATATATCTGTTGCATTTATTATTTTAATATACAGTTACCTTAATGTAAGTAATCTTGTGTAAATGCAGTATAAAAACTGAGGTTTGTTTTAATATTGCATATGCATGTTTGTTCAGTCAGTTGACTTACTGAAGTTTATTCTATTTGTCTTATACAGCAGCAGACTGAGGAGGATGTTCATCAGCATGAAAGACCCCAGTGAGCACACAACCGTTTCGGGAACAATTAACTTGTATACTTCATGTATACAAAATGGCATTGCTTTCTATACATTTATATTAATAATGAGCTTTATTAATAAAATTGTGTTTCAATTAGCATGTACTGGTGTTTTGCTTTGGTACCGAAATTGGTACCGAGAACCGTGGAATTTTACTGGTATTGGTACCGACTACTGAAATTTTGGTACCGTGACAACACTAGCTGGAAGCACTGCGGCCAGTACTTTACTGTGAAATTACAGTACAGCCGTAAAACAGAAAACTGTACTTAAACTGTAAAATTTAGGTAAATAGCTGCCAGTACTTTACTGTGGAATTACAGTACAACTGTAAAATGAAAAACGGTTACAAACCTGTAAAATTACAGTAAATGGCTGGATCCACTGCTGCCAGTACTTTACTGTAAATTTATGGGGAATTTTTTTTACAGTGTAGCTCACTTATTAGTGCATTGCGCTGGCAATGCACAGGTTGTGGGTTCCATCCCAGGGAACATACATACTGATTAAAGACATATATACACTAGGTGCACTGTAAGTTGTTTTGGAAAAAAGTGTCTACCAAATGCATTATTAAAGTATGTTTTATTACATTATTTTATTATATTACAAAAGCACGCACATCACCCTCAAATGGGTGCTAGACCAAAAAAACGAATGAAGGATTATATAGAAAAATCGGCACACCGAAGCTCCAAAAAATAGAAAAAATTACATTTTTTTAAAAGTTTTATAGCATGGCGTGTAACGTTTCAAACACAAAGGCTCTTCATCAGTCAGCCTGTGTACTCGAAACATTACAAGCCGTGCTATAGTCTTTTAATCAATACATTTTTGTATTTTTTAGAGCTTTGGTATGCCGACTTTTGAATATAATCCTTATTAAAGTATGTAGAAATGGTTAACGTATGTAGATTAAAGCAACAATGTGTCTTGATTGTTTATGTAGGACATGAAATTGTCCAAAAATACTTTTTAAATTTTGATCTCATCCCATAAGAAGTCAATGTATCATTTGATAATAGTCAAATTATATGCTCACTAGGGATGTCAATTTAGACAAATTCCCATAATCGATTTTCATTTACATTAAAGATCAATTAATCGATTACTCGTTAACATTAATACTTAAATATGCCTCTGCAGTGGCATATAGGCATGACAGCGTGCAAAAGCCACGCAAAACTCCATCTTCCTCACCTGAATAAAAAGTTTTCTAAGTTAAAAAAATGCCTAGTAGCATTGTTAAAATGAATCTGTGTGATTGATAATATAATCAAATTATGTATTTGATAATTAACATATGGACCAATATACAACATGTCGCCGCCTCAGATGTGCACTCTGGTAATTGCATATAAGCAGACTCATTGCGCGCGTCTGCGTGAGTGAATAGGTTGATTTGTTATTATAAGCGTGTTATTTTCTTTCAAAATGTGCATAGGACACAGCGCATCGACACTATCGACAGTATTACAGAGAATCTGTAGAATTCGAAAAAGGGCATTTTAACTCACAAATGTCCATAACGTGTTACAACCTTTAGCGGTCCTGAAGTTGAGACTTGTGGTCTCACACTGAGGCATAATTTGCAGGTGGGACATGTCGCCATCCCTTTTTGCCAAGTCAATTGTGTCCCGAGCACTTATTTGAATAAAACTAAGCTTGTGGAACAAAGACGCTGTGAACACACCTCTTGCGCATCCATTGTCCAAGCACAAAAAATGTGTAAACCAATACAGAAGTGTAATTTTTAATTATTCCCACCGAGTTATTATATACATATTTTCGTTATTAAAGTATTGATTTCCATTGATTTGACCGACCCCGGCGGGTGGGGGCGGACTTTGTCCCCACCACTTTTGAAAACAAAGTTACGCCACTGGTCTAACATAAATAACATCATTATTTGTATTACATGAGCAGAAGCTAAAATAACAGTTAAATAATGTGCTAAACCATTTCGAATAAAATAACTGATAAGCTGTCCACATGCGATCAATGCGAACCTAAAAACCCTGATGGTACTGTATACACTTTAGGAATGCCGGTGAGGATTTAATAAACTTGTGACAACATACGTTACCGATACCACACATTATAAAAGAAAATATATTTGCATTTAGCATCTGTAGCGCTTATTTTGATCAGATTTTTTCTTTCACTAAAACAAATGCTTAAAATGTTTCTTCATTATTATTCTTAACGAAAAACTCAACGATCATAAAATAGCCTAGTATCATCACAAATGCACATTGTATAATACAAGTCTTACTTGCTACAGACAAATAAAATTAGATACACGCCACAATCAATTTTAATACTTGGGGTATAGCAGCATATAAAAATAGAGCCACAACAAGCATCATTTTGTGAACCCGGTATTATTATATTAAATATATAAAGATTTCCATAATATCTGGCAGTCACATCGGACGAATCCTTCGCCTACAATCTTCCACATTAGTACAGGCCGTCATCAGCATGTATTAGCAAAGTATACTACATATCACCATCTGTGTATTTTCCACATGGCCTCGGCAGTCTGTGGGCATGTTGGGCAGGATGCCAGAGGTGAAACAGGAAGGAGATGTGTTCTTGGAAGAGATTGAGACAGCTTTGGCTTCCAGACCTCTAAAATTCCTCTTTGTAGATGAAGCACCCTTTTGCCCTCTTGTTTATTTCCCCCAACTTCCATTTATAGACACTTAACAAAAACATGAGAGCGCCTAGAATAGTCATATCAGATGTACCATCAAAAACTAACTAATCGGGTTGGTGGATCTTTGCGTTTGAAGTCGACCACGAGAAGCACTGAGATTGTAATTTATGAGATCGGCTGCTATGAGCTGATGTTTCTTTAAGGATGTAAAGTCGGGCATGTAGACCGCAGCTCAACTGGGCTTGAAGATCTTACATTTCTACTAGGATAACAAATAATGGAAAACACTGGAGCAAAAGGAAAACGAATGGATCGCTGTGCCCGCACCCCAAACAAAAAATAAGTAATGTTCTATGTACGTACCATTGGGGACAGGAAGCAGGGGTGGATTTAGCTAGGTGCTATGACGCTAATACCACAATATGCTGTTGCTACAGCATTACTGCCGCCTACTCAGATAGACAGCAAGCACCCAGGTTAGAGCTGACAGGGAAACTCTCCAACTACTGTAAATCACACTTTGTCCCAGTAGCTCAGGCAAGAGATGCAGCCAAGCTTGACTAGCCAGCCACTCAGAGAGACAGAGAGAGAGAGAGAGAGAGAGAGAGAGAGAGGTAGAGAGATAATATGAGGGGGTGTGCGAGAGAGTGGAGGAGGTATGTGTGTAGTTGGGGCAGCGGAAGAAAAGAGATGGCTTTTTACAGTTATACCGGGTTGACAGCAGCTTGGCAGTGGCGCCCACGGCACTGCCTGCTCAGATACAAGCCTGTCACTCAAAACAAGGGCACTAATCAGGATTGGTCCTGGTTTCTTCCTTAAGAATGGGGGAGGCAGTTTTGCAGCTATTAGAGATGGAGAAGAGAGTGGGGGATAGAGCTGTAGCACAGCAGGAGAGGCTAACCTCATTTACATGCACGTCCTGGAGGACAGCGAGCTGATTCCTTTTTCCAATCTCCATGTTAAACGGTGACCAGGGCAGCCGATGGTTACCGTCGCATTGTTCAGTGCTAGCACTCTTTGTCACGCTGATACCCATCTCGGTTTGCAAAAGGTAAAGACACACATGCAAGATAACAGCGACGGCTCCCTCGTACGACTGAAATTCTGCCATGTCAAAAGAGTAAACAGGAAGAGTTGTTCACCTCTCGCCTCTTCTTATGCTTCGAGTCAGTGTAACCAGGTGCATCTCATTTAAGCCCACAGTATCCCAGTGACAAATGACGGCAAAAAATATTATCACTATGACAACCATAAACATAGTGATAATATTTAATTATCACTATGATAATAGCCAATGTTGTGTGTCTAACCTTAGTCTTTACTTTAAGACTCTCTGCATAGAAGACTAAATGTCTGCAAGGGTAAACTGTACTTGTGAAAATGAGTGTGACTTACAGCTCTTTGAGACTATGAGAAAGATAACTCGTGTAAAGTTCACCGTCTGTGGACTTTAGAACGTCTGTATACCAGAACATGTGTGCTAGTCTATAGTTGGTAAATGAATAAGTGCATAAAAATCAACTATTACATAAAATCAATAAGTTGAGTAAAACAGTACAATCCGACAGAATTGGGAATTTACTGTTTTCACCAAACATTTTATCCACATCAAAAATTTGAAGTTTTACCTGACGCTTTCATTCAAAGCGACATAAAGTACAGTTATTACAGGTGAAAAATGTCTCCCCCCAGAGCAACCTGGAGTTGAGTGCTTTTGCTCGAGGGCAACAGGTAATAGCTCATGGATCACTATTGTGGCATCAAAACCTACAGCCTTTCGGTAGTCAGCCTAGATTTTTAATCACTAGACCATACAATAAATAGCCAATGCAGATTAAAAATAATTATCAAAGTAACAAAATATTATTAGACAATAACAGTTCTGAACAACCAATCTTTGAAAGGGCTAGAGTTAGGTCAATCACAATTTTGAATAACTGCAATATTGTTCCCAATATATCAATATAATACTGCACCTCCATGTTTCTGTGGTTCCCCACCCATAGAAAGAATATGTATTACCTTCTAGTCCCTTATCAACATACAGGTAAGGGTGGACTCCTCAGACCACGCAGACGGTTGCAACAACTAAACATGAATACAAGAGCTTCGCATCAAGGTCGGCAGTAATCAAACAAGACTGTGAAGTCATCTGCAAATGCGAAGGACATCTTTTACACAAGGGCCTGAGAAGGTCTTAGGCACTCACCTACGTTTTAAGCCTCGTAAATCAGCATAAGACATAGCGACAATAGCTTTCACAGAGATGACTTCACATCATGAATATAATATCTCGCCTTTGTAAAGCAGCCAAACACCTCGGCTCTTGCCGATGATATACCGTTTCCCTTGGAGGTTGTCAATACCTCAGGGTGCCACTACTCTGTGTCTGTTTCCTTCCTGGCACTTTTAATCTTCTCAGCTATAAAACAGCCCTGTCTCCAGAAAAACCCTTGGAGCACAGCTGTTAGTCCGCTAGTTAAACTCATTAACATGCTTACGCTCTCTGTGCTGGACACTGCAGTCTATCTTCGAGACATAATAGAGGTTAGCCTTGTGTTAGGAGAAGACTCAAATTTAAGGACCGATGTCCCACATCAAGCACAACAAACACACTGGACTAATTTTGAGTTTGCATATAAACACATTTTCACTTTTCTGACTAGACATTTTGAGTGCAACAAAACCTGTCAGCGTATAAATGTATCCAATTCGCTTTAAAACTACATTAGAATCCCAATATCTCTTGATGCTAATGATGACAATGATGGTAATTGCCTTCATTATTATTGTTGCGTAATTACTATGATTATGATCGTCGCATAATTGTAAGCATCTCAGCATGTGTAAATCGTCTAGTTTAACATCTGAAAACTGAGTGAAACGGGCTAGTCAAGCAGGACATTTTTCAGTGCGTAAAATCCATCTTTATAATCACAACAAGAAAATAAATATAAGTGGCTGTAATGCATGAATTAAAGAGGCCTTTGCTTGGTTTAAAAAGCGACTCTTGATATCTCCATTCTTTCAAGTTCTGATAGAGAGATTGATAGTGAGTTTCAGCAACAAGCGACCAGAAGTCATTCATTTGTAATTAAATTTGGCAATTTAGGTGACGTGAGTGACAGCAATCTTTCCCGCCATGATGTGGGTGTGTTCAGTTTATGTAAATGAGCAGCAACAGAATGAGATGATCACAGCAAAATCGCCAGTGTTAGAAAAGGTCCAATTAACACTCACAGTGTATATATAATCCACACTATCGAAATGTGGATTATATATACACTGTGAGAGTTAATTTGACCTTTTTTAACACTGGCGATATTACTAAATGAAGACAGTAAATAATCTCTTTTATGCAGGAATGTAGTTTTTCGAATGCATGGAAACTTCAGAAATCTGTGGCATTTTGAGTAACTTTGATTCATGTACTGTTCATCTTGTTCATTCATTATGCTGAAATTGATAGGCAATTGTATATTTGCATGTGTTAACATATAAATGGGTAGTTGTCAAATAAACCATACATGTGTCCTATGGTGTGACAGAGCAAAAATTTAGTAAAAAACTAACGATGAAGAAAATTCTATCTTATGCTGTTTTATATCATATATATATATGTGTGTGTTATTAATATAAAATAATATATTATTATTTTATTTTTCCTAGTTTTTTAAACCATAGGACACATGTAGAGTTTATTTGTCAACTACCCAAATGCTGTTGATTGCAAGAGTTTTAGCAGAAGACAACCAATTCATTCTCAGAAAACCATGACAGCTTAATTTTACCAGCAATACACCTGATTTGTGATCAGATTTTCATAATCTTCAATCAGTTGCTATCCTCACTAATAAGGTTAGGGGACCCGGCGTAAAAACGAATACCAGCAAGCCACAGTGCAGCAACCTGGCGACCTCCAATGCTAAAAATGTTGTCATCGTGAACACGATTTATAACACTGGCTCTAAGACACAACGATTCAAAAAAATGTTTTAAATGTCTTGCCTCTTCTTCTCTGTCAGCCGCACATACACAGACTGCTCTTTGATTCTGCCCAGTAAGCCTCATCTTCGCTTTAAGACAGACACAGAGTACTGACTCATAAATCAAACCGCTGTTTGGCATTGCTCTGCAGCTCGGGCTTGTGTCAGGCCTGACCGTTCGATCCCTCGTGCAGAGTGGCCCAGCGTTAGCAGCCCGTTAAAGGTCTGTCCTGGAGGGGATGGATTCACTTGTGTGGTACAACACAGAAAAGTGCCTGGAGCTCTCCAGCAGAGAGCCCCCTCAACCCACCACCCACCCTTTCCCCAGCTGAACCAGCGAGCTGTTCCTTATGAACCGCTGCCAACAGAATGCCTGCTATGAGATGGTTATTACTCAGTGCCGGGCTGCCACTAGCCAAAGGGCTGCTCTCCGAGCTGTAGATCGCCATGTTGTGACTTGTCAACATGCAGAAAATCGTTACCCAGCTCAGGCACTTTTATTCCACACAGGCTCTGATTGAGACTTGGGTGGGAGAAAGATTGTGTTTGGCCCTTTTTCACTTAAGAGTCTGTAGTTCCCCATATAGCAGCCAGACAAAGGTGTGTGCCGTAGTTACAGGTAAAAAATACTTATCTATGAAGTTTGAAAGTTAGGTGTATAAATTGGTATTTGCGGCTACGAAAGAGGTTTCTTAGCACAGTCCCTTTTTGTTGGCAGTCACAGACTTACAATACTATCACAGGTCAAACCAGGCATCGTAATATCTGGTCCTTTTAAAGATATTTATCAGAGTCTGTAATAATACATTATACATCTGTGCACATAAATCTTCCACTCGATGAGGCGAGTCCATCACAGTCATCAAGCCGTTCAAACGATCTTTTATTTTAATTATGTCACCACAATGCCTTTGACAGAGCATTCGCAGCTAGACTACACACCTGTGTGATGAAAGCCAAGGAAATCCAGCTAGCCAAATTAATCTAAATGTTCTGGTTCAGTATGCCTGGTTGAAGCCCCTTTCTGTGTAACCACTTGTTCAGAAGAGTATCCACCACCCTTCCCCTGCCCTTTAATTCATTTCTGAGAGGAAAGCCTGTGTATCATTATTCGCTTGAGCTCAAATGGGCAGACACCAGTGAGAGAGGCTGATCAAGTTGGTGGGGCAGGGTGGAGGACGAGGGGGGGCTTCTTGGCAGATTTTCCCAACAAATCGGATGCCAAGAGCGAAATGGAAACCTCCCTTCATTTTCCTTTCCCCTTAATCCAATGTTTTCAAGCCCTGGCCCAGCCAAGGTCATTATAATCATAGATGAGTGGAAAGGAGCCAGTGACCCACCATTACGGTAAGGTGGAGAGTCACCCAGTCACACACACTCTGCCATCGGTGTGTAATGGAGAGCTGAAATCCATGCAATGCTCCAATTCCTCCATTTGCAAATGCAGATAACCTTAAAGATCATGTGTGTATAATGGAAAATGGCTGGCTCCCATTGGGAGACATTTTAGCTGATGGCAAAGGTCAGGGTGAAAGAATGATACCGGCTCTGTACTTCCACAAAATGGTGGTAGGCAAAAAAGACAAAGAACAGCACAGAGGGGAAAAAAGACATAACCTCAGTCGATCTCTACACCTCAGAGTAGAAATCCTACGAATACGGCTTAACAAGGAAGGAACATTTTAACCTAGGTCATATGGCGTGAACACGTGTGTCTTTGGTGTGTGTGGCGAGGGGGGCGTGGTTTTGCGAGGTCTGCGCCGAGGGAGGAGTCGAGAGAAAAACGGCGCGTAAGTAAGTCAAGCACACATTAAGATCACCTGTGTCTAGTTCCAGTGATTGGTGAGGAGACACTTTTTAAGCAGCATGTGCGGATGACAGATTTCGAGAGAGAACCTGAGAAGCAGTATCAGGGGTGAGAGGTTGAGAACAGGAACGGCTGAGGATGAACCACCGAGAGCGTACATATGCTGCGGAGAACGCTGACAGCATCTCGTTGTGCTATATGTGCCAGGACGGCCATACTTTATACTTTTGTTTGTTTACTTTGCGTTTTGTGGAATAAATATTCGTCTCAGTCACGCCGACCCCGCCTCCTTTCTTCCCTCCAAGAACGGACTTATTACAGTGGTGCCGAAACCCGGGAGGAAAGGAGTGAGCTGTCGCTGCCATGCAGTCCCCGCCAGCCACTCCATTTGCGGGCGTAATCCAGTCGCTCGCCGGTCTTCATCGCGAGCAACACCAAGCGCTGCTGGGCCTTCGGGAAGATCAGGAGCAGCGTTTCCAGGCCATTGTCCAGGCCCAGCAGGAAGACCGCGAGTCGTTCCGGAGCTGGCTGAATCGAGAGCAAGTCGCGAGGGGGGCAGCCGCACCCCCAGCCGCGGGCCTCCCACTCCATAAGATGGGGGCTCAGGACGACCCGGAGGCATTTTTGGAGCTTTTCGAGAGGTCCGCGGAGCTTTCGGGCTGGCAGCCGCATGTGTGGGCCTCCCCTCCTAACCGGGGAGGCCCAGCTGGCCACACAACAGCTGCCAGTCCAAAATTTGTTTGTTTACGCAGACGGGCGGCGGGGAAGTCTGGGCCGACCTGTTTGCGGTGCGGGGAGTTGGGTCATTCTGTCGACCGCTGTCCCGTGATGGAGGTCGGCACGGTGATCCGGGTCCCCGACGCCCCACGGGTTGTCCCCGACGCCCCACGGGTTGCCCCCGATCCAGCCGGCCTGTATCAAATACCCGTGAGTATAAAAGGGGATACATATCAGGCTTTGGTGGATTCAGGATGTAACCAAACCTCAATTCATCAACGCCTGATTCAATCCGTGGCAGGGGATACGAGCCGCATGGTTAAGGTACAGTGTGTAGACGGGGACGTGGTGGACTTCCCTTTGGTGTCGCTGGCAATACAATTTCGGGGACAAAAACATAGAGTAGAGGTGGCGGTTAATCCGCACTTCCGACATCCGCTAATTTTGGGGATGAATTGGCCGATGTTTTCCGTTTTATTGGGGCAATTGTGTGCGGATGTCTCTTGGAGAAATCGAGGGCAGCGAAAGGGGGCGGTCGCGCAAGTGGGAGAAGTTGAGCCGGGACCACTGGGAGCTGACTCATGGGAACAGAGCGCAGTAGAGAGGCAAACCCTCTCTCGGTGCGATGATTTTCCCCTGGAGCAGTCGCACAACGAGTCGCTCAAACATGCATTCGATCAGGTCCGTGTCATCGACGGACAGCTTCTCCACCCGGCGCAACTGCTCTCCTATCCCTATTTTGCCATTACAAAAGACCGGTTGTATCGAGTGACCCAAGACACTCAAACAAAAAAAGATACAACCCAGTTAGTCGTACCAAAGAGCCACCGGGAAATGCTTTTCCAGACGGCTCACTGTAATCCTATGGCCGGGCACATAGGTCAAACCACAACACTAAACCGTCTAAAGGCCCGGTTTTTTTGGCCGGGCATTCACGAGAACGTGCGCAGGTGGTGCGCGTCTTGTCCTGAATGTCAGTTGGTAAACCCACCGGCCACCCTAAAAGCACCATTGTGCCCTCTTCCGCTTGTACGGGTCCCCTTCGAGAGAATTGGTATGGACCTGATCGGGCCCTTAGAATGGTCAGCACGCAGGCATCGCTTCGCATTGGTCATTGTAGATTATGCGATGCGATACCCCGAGGCAGTGGCCCTCCGCAGCATCTCCGCGAAAAGCGTAGCGGACACACAGTTTCGAGGATTCTCCTGCGAGGGAATCCCGAAGGAGGTTCTCACGGATCAAGGCACAGCATTCATGTCACGGACTCTCCGCGAACTGTACGGTTTATTGGGCATTAAGGCGATTCGGACCAGCATCTATCACCCACAAACGGACGGGCTGGTCGAACATTTTAATCGCACCTTGAAAGCAATGATCCGTAAGTTTGTGCACGACGACGCCAAAAATTGGGATCGATGGCTGGAACCCCTGTTATTTGCCGTGCGGGAGGTCCCGCAAGCCTCCACGGGGTTTTCCCCCTTTGAGCTTCTCTATGGACGTCATCCCCGTGGGGTGTTGGATGTCCTAAGGGAAACTTGGGAGGACGGACCTTCAGATAGCAAAAACCAAATTCAGTATGTCCTGGACCTGAGAGCAAAACTCCACACGCTGGGGCGGCTCTCAACGGAAAATTTGTTACAGGCCCAGGACAGACAAAGCCAACAATATAACAGGGGTACCAGATTGCGCAAATTTGCACCGGGAGATAAAGTTCTTTAAAGGTCACACAGCGAATCGGAGATCTCAATTATGAGGTGGTTCGATCGGACAGGAGTGTGGCACATCAAATCTATCACCATCTATCTATCATCATCATGGAGTGAGGCGAACACGGTGATGCTGGCGATGGTAGTGAGTAGAGAGGAAGACCTCGGGCCAGACGGATCACCCGTTGGTATCTAGCGCTACAACCCTTCAAATTCCAGGTGATCCACAGGCCGGGGTCTCAGATGGTGGTGGCCGATTTCCTCTCCAGAAGGAGGGGCTGCAGGCCGGATGATGCCCCGGCCTGAGTCGGGCGGTGGGGGTATGTGATGAGGGGGGCGTGGTTTTGCAAGGTCTGCGCCGAGGGGAGGAGTTGAGAGAAAAACGGCACGTAAGTAAGTCAAGCACACATTAAGATCACCTGTGTCTCGTTCCAGTGATTGGTGAGGAGACACTTTTTAAGCAGCACGAGCGAGACGACAGTCTCAGTATCAGGGGTGAGTGGCTGAGAACAGGAACGGCTGAGGACGAACCACCGAGAGCGAACGAGAGAGAGCGTATGCTGAGGAGAACGCTGACAGCATCTCGTTGTGCCATATGTGCCAGGACGGCCATACTTTATACTTTTGTTTGTTTACTTTGCGTTTTGTGGAATAAATATTCGTCTCAGTCATGCCGACCCCGCCTCCTTTCTTTCCTCCAAGAACGAACTTATTACAGTGTGTTATAAGTTGCCCATGCATGCATGCATTAGACACATAAAATTGCAAAAATTAAAGTGTCGGAACAAAAGATACATTCTATCTAAAAGCGAATGCTCACCCAGACCTGCCTGAAACGCCTCGTGTAACCACACCCCCACAAATCCACGTCAGTTCGTGGTATGAGTTGACTAAGACCACCCAAATGTGTGCGCAAGTAAGGTGGGTGTACCTATTAGTACAATTGGTTTGGAACCTGATGTTCCAAATATGGTAAGAGGCGTTACATTTGCGTCACACGCTTGCAGTGTTCGACCAATCACTACGCACTGGTTAACTGGCCAATTTGTTAAATTTGTCGAGCTTTGTTAAAAATCTGCAGGTTTCAGAGAGGCAGGGCAAAGAGGAGACACAAACATGCACGGTATGTGGAAAATACAGCGTTTTTGAACCTTAAATCGTGTATACACATTGCATTACATCTAAAACAAACGATAATATTTGTTTTAGCCATGTCATATGACTCCTTTAATTTACAGGAACCACTGTGAACTGTGACCTGCAGTTTGAACAAAATGTATGAATTCTGGAAAAAGGAGGGTGCATCAGTGTTATAAAAGGCATAGTTTTGTTAACCCGGTGGATTTCATTGTTGCACTGAAGCCAAAGGTAATATTTAACTGTCAAGAAGATCATCTGACTGTATCAAGTAGGGGTGTAACGATACTTCGTACTACGATATTTCGCGATGCAAAAATGTCACGATGCGCATCGAAGAGAGATGGGGATATTTTACGATATGATTTAATTGTACTCGTTGAGTGGTCAAGACACTACCTACTCTGCGCCAGTGCGTCACGTGTGCTTATCTCACATATGCGGTAGAGAGAGAAGTCTCTGGGAGAAGGGGAAGCACAAGACACAATCTGTGTCACCACGTGATTTACAAAGCGTCTTATTTTCCCTCACAATCGCCGGTAAAACACAGCAAACTTGAAGCGTGACTGCTGGCGAGTCACCCCGAAACTCATTACAAAGGCAAGCACAACCGTTTTTATATTCCAATGTTAGTTTATCCGCTAACGTGAGCTGCTGCTTAACATGATATGCAACATAAAGCCAAAAGAAACCAGCGCTGTACCGATTAGAGAAGTAAATCGTACTGTAGATTAAAAGATTGAATGACATGCTAAAAATCGAACCAAGTATGTGATTTGCATGATTGAAGAAATGTAATGCAATTTATGTAATATGTCTTTTTGAAAGATATTTCTCATTCATTACTGTCTCAAGCTAAGACAGCGCAGCTTCAAAGAGACATGAGCCAATAGCGTTTGAGTGTGAGCTCTGTCAGAGCGTTTCATTGGTTGGATGTACTGAATGAATATACCCTTCACTGAACGAATGAGTCAATTGAGTCAAAATGAGACTGAATGAACTGGTACATGACGTTCATGGTCTAATATTCTCTGTGTTGTAACAATGCATATGATTGAACTTTTCTGAAAAATAAAGGTAATGACCTGGTTTAATTTAATTCTAAGGTAAAGTAAATTATGTCAAAACAGTTAAATCTTTGTATGGAACATTTAATTACACCATTTAAATTAGTTAAACCAGATAGATTTTAGTAGACTAAATACAGTATAATGTAGATTTTGTCGACTAAAACTAAAATGATGGGGATGACTAAAATCTGACTAATACTAAATTGCATTTTAGTCAAAAGACTATGACTAAACCTAAATCAAAATTTGCTGTCAAAATTGACACTCAGTGACAAACCTGCAGTACAGCAGGTTCAGTTAAGCCTTAAAATGTTTAAATTCTTTATTAAGTTGTATGTGCAACAAAAAAAGTTACTGAAATTGTTAATATTTTGAAAATAAATGTTATTTGAATTTCAGTTTCATTTTTTAATTTTGTTGAAAATATCGAGATGCGTATCGAATCGTGAGCTGAGTGTATCGTTACACCCCTAGTATCAAGGCCTTAATGCCCTTTTGCAAGTCCTGAGCCATGCACATCGTGACATAAATGCTCATGTTCTCAGTATCTTTAAGAAAGGGAAGTAAAAGATTTACATGTCACAGCATTTACATAAAAAGTTTTATTTAAAAAAAATACCAGACACAAGGCAAATTAGTTGTTCAAAGAGCAAACAAGTAGCACACCTATCTCATTATGTGCGGTTTCTGAACTTTGTGATTTTTTTTCAAAAGCAGTATTAAACAAGTGCATGTGTAAGATCTATTAAGATCCAGTATCGTTATTGTCATCTGGCTCTCTGTTTACATGCGTTAAAGTATGCTGAATGCAAACAGAAAGTACAAATGTGAAGTTTGACATCACTCCTTCATGGCCTTCAAGATATTAAATACATTGTAACATCATATTTGTACCTCTTGTTAAAGAAGCTAAAACGCATGCAGAAACTATTTCCTATTCCGAAGAGAGCAACCAAACTCGCAAAATAAAATATATATCACTTAAAAAGGCACATAAAATAGCATTATGCTCGTGCATACGGTACTTTCGTGCACTTAAAGCGTCATCAAGCCACATTTCACCAATTCCTCTGATCGATGCCTTCCACACACTACACCATACCCCACCTAGCGGCCGGCACACGCAACTACACTTCTTCACTGCCGAGCTGATAAAAGCACATCTTAACATCCAGTTACACCGGGTCAAATGAACAAATATCGTTATAAGTAATTCCAAGCGCAACCGGCGTAATGCAGCAGAAGCTATACAATTTTCGTCGCATAAGCCTCAGAAGCGAAAAGAAAAAGCGTTTCGCCTTTGTGCGTATTGATCGCAGACCGTCTGCAACGAATGGCTGCATGAGGAAGGAAAAAACCCTGAACTTCAGGTGACCGACCATGGCTTTGACACAGGCAGCCTGCAGACATGAACCCCGCTGAACTGGGAGGGGTGGAAGAAAATACCTCAGCTTAAAAAAATCCCTCTTCGCCCGCGAAGTGCTCGACAAACGAAAGAAAAAGTCGCGCGCCGAGCGTCACACACACACGACCGCGGAAGGGGGAAAGTTACACGAACGTGTTTTAGGGCGATTTTTCAAGTTGCGGACTGGTGCTAGATAGCGCCAGAGCTAAGTAAAGGCAGGGGCACGGATGGAAGGCTGAGTCTGGCTCTCGGTCTGATCCGACTGACCCTTCATTTTATTGCGACCAGCTCCACAGATCCTCCCCTTTCCCTTCCGCGAGTCTCAGCCTCGTTCGCACGGATACATATAAGCAAAGACGCGCTGCCATAAGCGCCAAATAAGCGGCGATAACGCGAGCTTTACTGGCTGCAACCTTTAGGCGGAACGGGACCTTTATCGATTATCTGCAATTAAAGCCACCGCTAGTGCACTCGCTCCGCTAGCCCCCTCGTCGCCAACATGGCTGCCTAGCACAGACCTAAAAAAGGAGAAATAACCTACGCCGTGCCTTTGTCTGTTTCACCTCTTTAACCCTAAACTACTGCGCAAAACACACGGAGAAGCGCTAAAACCGCGGCGATCGAGAAAACGACTTACGTGAAGGCAGGCGCTTGGGTTGCTCCTGTTTCCTCCTTGGCATTTTCCCCCTTTTATCACATTCTCCTTCTTGTTTAGGGATAAGAAGAAAAAAGGTCTTTTCCCATTGAAATTTCGCGAGGGAGCCTGATGGCAGGGACTTGTCGTGCACCTGGCTGTCCTCGGTTAAGTGTATTGTTGGGAACAGGGAAGAGTAGAGGAGGAGGTGCTGTTGTTGTTGCCGTGTCTTGACTATGGCTGCTCTCTGTAAGTGTGTGTCTCCGAGCCCCTAACTAACACTAATGCAGGGATCAAAGGGCAGCAACAGCAGAGCACACACGCTTGCGCGCGCGCACACACTCGCTCACGGAGAGTAGAGCTCGCCCGCCCGAGCAACGAGAAAGGGACAAGGTGCCCCCAAGCTTTCAGGGTGTATACTTGACGGACCGCGAGGTTTTTTAATATGCATATATCAAATCGTTTATGCATATTTAAATCGATTGAAAACATGCAAATGTTTAAACATCACGGTGCGATATAAATATGAAATAAGATTTCAATTTAATGAGCGATTTGTGTTTTTAAGAATTTTTTTAATTTTATAATTTTGTATTAATGTGAAATATTTGGTCAGCTATTACATTTAGATGGAACAGATACAGAATACACACAAACACAGATTTTTTATGTGTGTGTTATGTAATTGTAGAATAAATTAAGTGAAGCAACATAAACTGAAATAATATTAAAATAAATATTTATTTATAAATACTCTTTATTACATGGTAATAACCACTCCATTCAAATTATGTAAAAAAATTGGAAGCCCCCCCCATCCATCCACACACACACACAATATTCTGTTCTATGCATAGTACTGAAGCAGCCGGCTGTTCCCCACTCAGGGCTGGTCTCCAGCAGGCTGCATGCTGTTGGACAAGTTCGTTCTTTCACACCTCTCTGGTGTTAGGAGGACTGTATCCTCCCTCATGCCATGTTGCCATCCTCCACGCAGCCGTCCACACGTGCAGCTCGTTACCGTGGCAATTAGCACAGACCCAAATTAGCCGACTTCGCCTCTGCACAGGTGACTGACACGCACACACACTTTGTAGCTTGCTCATTAGGATATGGCTGTCTCACGAATCCTCTGCTTTGTGGTCCCTCTTAAAGTCCACAGAGGGGCTGCTCTGCTGACGTTTGGACCTTGGTGGTACAGTATCACAATACTGTAAATGTGAAATAGGTATTCCACAAATAGAGCTGTTTTATTTTTAAATCTATGTGTGTACAGCTCAATTCGCAATACTTGTTGGTCCAATATCATTCCTTGATAGCTAAAACTAATATTTTATATGTAATGCAAGGTGTAATATTAGAGAACACATTTTACATATATTCCAAATTTTCTCCTGTATGTGTGTGCGCTTGTTATTGTTTAAGATTAGTTTAGTCTCCATGGCGAGGTCACGGTCTATTCTATAACCCCACCGATGCCAGGCAGCTGAGGTAATGCGTGCGCGCAGACGATCTGCTGATAGTAGTCATGGCAACAGCAGCATGACCTCACACTTGGTAGCAACCTAAAGGTCACCCAACAGACATCATGTTTTGGTGGGCTTTGTACAGTATCAACTGAACTTGACAGTGACAAACATCTGCGAAAGAAAGAAGACCGTTTCCAATGACATCTGTTTCCATTTGATACTTTTATCTCTTTTGTTCACTCTAAGAGTGTTGCTTTACAAATTGCCCAGAGAATTCAGACGTACACGCTAACACACATTCACAAACCTGAAAATAGAACTTACACTGTCATAAGCTTATAGGTAATACCCTTTTATATTTTTCCTAATGGACAAGACATTAATGGCTTACAAAAATACCATTCTGCTATTATTCATGCTAAAAGTCTAATAACTTTCTTTGCCAAAAAAAATGATAGTTAGCCTCAGACCGTTCTTCTAATTATGGGTCCTTTAACCTTTACGTTATTGATAAACATGATTGTTCCTTCGGCTTTTGAAAAAAAACCTTGTTTTGTCTGTTGGCGTTATTACTACTTATTAAAATGGCTCCCCTGCAGCAGTCCGGGCTGTTAGTGCACTAAATGAATTTCAGGTGCTTCAGTAGCGGATAAAGAAGGTTGGATAAAGAGGTATATCTCTCCCTGAGGCCAGGCATAGTGGTGTAGGTTACCTCTTTTGCAACTCCTCGTTGCCTCTTCCTCTTTGTTAGGATGTTTCAAGATTGTGTTAGGAACTCTAAGTCAAGCATGCCATTAGAGGACTAGTGATATATAGTGACGAGTATATTTTTTGAACCCCCACACGTTGTATATGCATTCAATTTAAATACATTTTTATAGCATTTATCACAATGCTGCATTGTTGCAAAGCAGCTTTACATAAATATAGACAGCAGAAACAGAAGTAGAGAGATTATGAAAGAAATCAATTATGTAATTATTAGATAATTAAGTAATTATGAAAGAAATGTAAAAACAAAGATTACATTAGCAAAACTTTTGTAAGTTTGTAAGTTGAAAGTTTGTAATCGGACTGTCCTACTCGTAGTGGACAGATTAGCGCTTTGTGTGTCAAGGTGGTGGTAATGTGGCTAATAGACTCTATGCACACAGGGTGATGACTTCACCCAAAAATGAAAATTCTGTCATCATTTACTCACCTTCGAGTTGTTCCAAATGTGTATAAATGTATTTGTTCTGATGAACACAGAGAAAGATAGGCCTATTTGGAATAATGCTTATAACCAAACAGATCTCTACCATAGTAGGAAAAAAACAATGCTAGTCAAAAGTGCCCCAGAACTGTTTGCTGTCCTACATTCTTCAAAATGTCTTCGTTTGTGTTCAACAGAACAAAAAAAATGATACAGTAATTTTTCCTACTATGGTAGTCAATGGGTGTTCAGATATGTTTGGTTATAAGCATTATTCAGAATATCTTTCTCTGTGTTAATCAGAACAAAGAAATTTATACACATTTGAAACAACTTGAAGGTGAGTAAATGATGACAGAATTTTCATTTTTGGGTGAAGTATCCCTTTAAGTCATCACACCCTGTGTGCATAGAGTCTATTAGCCACCTTACCACCACCTTGACACACAAAGCGCTAAGGAACTCGTCCAGCTTATTTTAACTGTTGCTAGTTTTGATTAGACTGTAAACCACTAATTATCTATCAATTAAAACAAAGTTATTTCTGTTTATGTTCCAATTTGTGTGTTTTTCTAAGAACAGTAGTTAATGACTGATGACCCCTGACCCATCATCTTTCCCCGACCTTTGACCCGCAGCTACATTAGTTCTCTATTAAATAGTGTGAGTATGTACAGTCTTGATATTACATTGAGTTTAATGAGTGAGGTTTAGTATTTTTAAGCTGCCACTCAGTTATGACTGTATCAGTTATCAAGAACAGTTATACTATGTTAAAGTAGTTCTCTAATATATAGAAAATATCCTTGTTTATTTTATTAAATAACACACACGCATGCACGCACACACGCACACACATACACATACACATACACATACACATACACAAACTAACTTGTCATTGTTGATGCAGGGGACACAGATGCACCAAAAACAGAAATGCACAAATTTTCAACATTTGCATGTCATCTGTGGTGTTTTTTTAGGTCGAAATACATTTTTGCCTGAGAGGCTAATCATCAGAAAAAAAACTTTCAAGACAAAAGAAGCATGAAATGTGGCATAGAAATCAAATAATTAAAGCAATTAAAGTCTTCGAGGGTCAGACCCTTCATAAGGTAGAATAAATGACTTCAATCTAATTGTCTTTTATAACATTATTCTTGGTCACAGAGCTTTAAAGAGCAACATGAATAGGCCAGCGAAAGAGGCCTTAGACTAAATTAAAAAGTTCATGATTAGATGGACAGTACCATATTATTAATATGTACTTGTGAATATAAAGTGACATATAATACGTTTCATTAAAATTATTATTTCTAAATTCAATAAATTAATTAGATATGTTTGTGTGTGTGTATATGTGTGTGTGTGTGTGTGTGTGTGTGTGTATGTGTGTGTGTGTGTGTGTGTGTGTGTGTGTGTGTGTGTCTGNTCTCTCTTAGTTTGTGTATGTGTTTGTGTGTTTTTGTGTGTGTGTGTGTGTGTGTGTGTTTGTGTGTGTGTGTGTGTGTGTGTGTGTGTGTGTGTGCGTGCGTGCGTGCTGCGCGTGTGTGTGTGTGTGTGCGTGCGTGTGTGTGTGTATGTGCGTGTGTGTGTGTGTGTGTGTGTATCTGTATCTGTATGTGTATGTGTATGTGTGTGTATGTGTATGTGGGTGTGTGTATGGGGTGGCTTGACATCCAGATTTAATTTTTTCAAGTAAAGCTTAGATGACTGTTATTAAAAAGAGGGCTTGGTGATGCTTGGAGTTTTAATGGATTAATTACTTGGTTAAAATTTTTATAACTACTATAAATAGAGTGTTCATAATAGGATCAAAAATGTGTAATGTTAAAAAATAGGGTCAATTTGGATTGTTTGCATTTTGCAAGTGTCTATTTGCGGTCAATTAGTTCTCAGTTCAGTGTCTCTCTCTCTCTCTCTCTTATTAGACTCATCTCCTTGGAAATCTCATCTGCTTCTATCAATTTCAATCAAAATCGACTGATTTAATACATTCTGAATACATTATACTGTCATACTGGTGACACGAACAAAATGGAAAACCTCTCAGCTGTGGATGCTAAGAAGCAGGGAACAATCTCAGCCCATAAAACACACAACGCTTGACATTTAGCAGTTGAATGCAGGCTCTATAAAGGTAATTATTTTAACATTTGCTATTCTTGCATCAATTTGGCTTTGCAGCAAGTGCACTTCTAAAAATATTAAAATAATAGTATTTACACAATATTGCTGACATGTCATTCTATGCAGTGCTTTAGTGGTGTTTTACATGCTTTAATGTGTAACAGACTTTCCTTCTTAATGTTTATTGACCATTTCTCCAGCACTGTATAAATGCATCTGAATGTGCCGTTCTTGATTTGCATATGGGAAATACTATCATTGAAGCCTATGGTGATTACAGTTCTCTTTTGATCCACACACTGTAACGCGAGCCCTCAAGCTTTTGTGTGGCTATGGCTTTGTCTCTCTGATGGGATTTCTGCCCTCTCTCCATTTCCCTTTGTTTCTCTTCGTTTCTCTCCCTTTCTTCAAAGCTCCTCCTTCTCTTCACTGGGCCCACCAATGAGAGACTCTTCAGGTGCTGACCTTATCAGGTGGAGGTCAATGCCAGGTCAGGGATCTGTTGCTAGGCTACCATCAGATAAGTGGCGGGAAGACTGAGCACCGGGTTGCGCTGTCATTCAGTGCTTGTCATGTAATCTCATTCATTTGCTGACAATTGCCTGAACGTCACAGAAGGTTATCGAGCCTATCCTGTCATAATTAAACACATTAAAATATTAAACCAACACAGCCAAGTGCTGGCAGCTTCTACCCGACTGAACGGCAAAATGAAGTTCTTAATTTAGATTTGATAGTATAGTAGCCTGTATTTGAAATCGAGAGATCTGAAACACGAAAACATGGCATAGAAACATGAGGGAATTTCATATAATCCATCCGTCAAATGAAAGCAATATTGCATTGACACACTAATAATGCATCATAAATGTTGTAATGGACTATCAGTGTAGACCAGTGAGTTGGACTGGATCACTGAACTGATCCATCAATGAAGGTCAAATCAATCACCACTTCTTATTAATAATAAATAACAGGTCAATTTAATCTGACTACATTTACAAACTAAAATTAACATAAAGAAGGGATTCAAATGTATCTAGTCGTTCAAAAGGTTTTCAGAACACAGTGTACAAACTACCTGCGAACACTCTTAAAAAATAAAGAGTCCAAAAAATTCCATTTTGGCCACATGGTTCAATAAATAACTTTTGGCAGAATCTTTGTTGCACAAAAGGTTCTTTATAGTAGTAGAAAACGCTTCTACAGACTATAAAAATGTAAGAAAGAAGGGCAATTCAGTGCAAATGTCAACCTAACCATGAAAAAATAAAGTTTTCACCAAACAGATTTCTGCATTAACTGCCATAGTAGGGAAAATAAATAACATGGGAGTCAATGTGGGATGAGATCTGTTTGGTTACTGACATTCTTCTAAATATCTTCCTTTTGTGTTTAGCTTGAAATAACCTGAAGCTGAGTAAACGATGACAGAATTTTAATTTTTGGGTGAACTGTCACTTTAAGAACCTTTGACAAAAAGATTCTGTAGAACCATAAATTATTCTTTATGGCATGGCTGCAAATCCTTTTAGTCCTTTTCAAAAGTGCATCTGAACATATGATTAAATGACCAGTCTCAATAAAAACGGTTCAACTTTTGATTTATATATGTCCTTCTAAATGTTGCAATTCACTTTTGAAGATAGTGTACATGCATGTATATTCTTTCCGATACAGACAAACCAAAATATTGATGACTCATCCTGCATGCATCACATTATTAGCCAATCAAATGTTGTTTACAAAATACAAAATAAAACTAAATAAGGTCACATTATTGCTAAATAAACTATTGTCACAGTTTGAGTTTTATTCTAAAATGTAAATGTTTATGTAAAGCTGCTTTGTAACAATACACATTGTGGGGTACTGTAGGAATCTTTGTCATGTCTAAACCCATGCCAAGCCTGATGCATGATAAATTCCAACATCATCTCATCCCTGTAGGTCTCTGTAGTCTCCCAGTAGGTCCTCTCCACGACAGAATATTCCGTCACTGTCGCTCTGAGTCTGGCGGGTTAACGGCAGGTCAAAGGATTTGGTGATCAGAGGTTCAGTGAGCCGTGAGCCCTGCTGGACAAGCGCTTTGATAAGAGGACTGCTGCTTCTGTGCTTGCCCACTTCTGAGGCTCTAATGTGGAGCTTGGGTGAGACTGGCACGTTCTGAAAGGCTAAGTCTCAATGTCTGGGTACTTGCCAGCTGACATTCCACTAAGACAAGCTAAGCGAGAGACAGAGAGTGGGGTAGATTTATTGAGACATCAGACTTGCGGAATGTTCTATAAAATGCCTGTGGAGAGAATGAAGAAATTAATGTCAGACACTGTGCTGTTCAACATACATAATCTACCCATATTCACCTTGTTGAACGCTTGCTAAATGAGCAACTTTAGGATCAAGTACAACATGACTTCCCATTGCCATGAATATTCTGCTAGTACACACCACTATTTGTCTGCTTCTGAGTCACAACTTCTCTGTGGTAGGGAACACTGGTGGTCAAAAGGCAGAGTGGGAGTTTGTGTATGTGAGTCTTGTGTTTATAAGAGATAGAGAAGAAGAGAGAGAGAGAGAGAGAGAGAGAGAGAGAGAGAGAGAGAGATACTTACCCGAGGAGAGAGGAGTGTAGGATTTGAAAGGCAAGCTTCATGGCAGCCGGGAGTTTTATCTCTTTTTTAGAACAACCAGTGAGGTGTTTAGAAACCAGCATACCATCGCTATGTTAGACGGTTGCCTATAAAAGCAGAGATGTTTCTCTCTCCTCAGGGGATAATGCTAATGACTGTAAAAATAAATATCAAGAATATGAGAAGAATGCCATGAGAGGATTTTCTTACATTACTGCCACAATCCCATAGTAGTCATACGCAAATCATCTTACTAATACATCAATTCATTGTTCTCCTGAGAGGGTAAAAATTATTGTTCAGAGGTTGCTCTTTTATAGCTCAGGATTTTAAATTGAGTTATCTATTATGGTTCTTGTTCAGTATTATCCACATATCAGGTAAAAAATGTAATAAAATGGACTATTGTTGACATACAGTAAAGATTTGAGATGGATTTAAATAGCATTTCACAGTTATTTTACAAAGATGCGGTTGAAATTAAAATCTTTAACTTCTGACTTTAAATTGAATTTGAGCTCAGTTTAAGACTGAATTTGAGCCTCATTTTCTGAGGTAAACAGGCGTTTCTCTGGAGTAAAATGTTAGAAGCTTAAAATAGCAAAAATCTTTCATGTATATTTATGATTTAAAGGTCATATGTGTACGTTTTTTTAAAGATTATGTAAAAGACCTTACATAATGAAGCGTTTTAATTACCTTAGAATTAGCTATTTTTATCTACATACATTGCGAGTCCCCTTACGTGGAAGTTGCCATGTTGTTTCTACAGTAGCCCTAAATGGACAAACTGCCCTACAGTCCACGTTTCGTAAATATTTTATCTCCTTCGGCAAAGAAGCAAAAACGTGACGATATCTTAGTTCTGTGTCAGCCACCGTACTGTTTCAGAAGTGAGGGATGAGCGTTGGAGTGAGCTGCTGGTTGCAATTCACAACCTCACCCCATTAAGATTTTTTTTATTTCATTCATTCATTCTTTTTTCATTTTTTTATCTGCTTTACAACTTGGGCAATGCTTTCCCTGCACGTAGCTTTAATAGTATCTTTTCTATAACCACAAACATTTTTTGAAATGAGCAAACCTGATGATCTGGCAAGACTGTAAAACTGTATGGGCAATATGTTACAGGATGCTAGCTGAACTCATCATGAAAGTGGAATGAGGGGGCTTTGTTCCAAAATGTCACAATGCATATTTATGGCTGTGAAGTGCTCCTTTTGTATACTCAATTCCCCTGTCCTTCAGTCGCAAACATTTCTTCTTACATCACTGTCATGACAATTGCAATCAAACTATGCATATAAAGCTACGCTTTACAGTGACCGAACCATCTTCCCATTAGCATAGCCTTTAAGAGAAAAGGTCTCAAGAATGAGCAACACCTTGTCCGAAGAACCAGACACTGCTCAGCTTATATCTAACAGCCTTTACATTGGGTGGCCTGGCTTGAGTCCCACTCTCTGTGCCATGCCTTTTGGGTGGGTTCGTGGAGCACCTGCAGGGTAGGTTAAGGAGTGGGGTGCCAAAGGTGGTCAGTATGTACAGTAGTGGTCTGAAACACGTGAAGCACTTCTAGGCATCAGACTTGAATTTACAAGACTGAATACATCCCCAATAAATCTTGTTTGAATATATAATATTTTTTTATGTATGAAACTCACAATTATGTTTTAAATGTGTACACACACAAAAAAACATTCCTGTAGCTAGTGGTAGCAGTGCAAAAGATTATACATTCAGTGCACTCTAAGTCATTTTGGAAAAAAGCACCTGGTAAATTAGTTATCATATAATTTTTAGCTTGTAAAACTGAAAGACAGCGCACAAGGAACAGTTCACTCAAAAATTAAAATTCTGTCATCATTTACTCACCCTCCAAACCTGTATAAATGTCTTTGTTTTGCTAAACACAACATAGGAATGTATTTGGAAGAATGTCAGTGACCAAACAGATCTCATCCTCCATTTACTGCCATAGAAGGGGAAAAACTTTTGATAAAACTTGAGAGCCCTGTTAAAAGCCCTGGATAACACTAACATAAAAATATCACAAAGAACAAAATTTCAATGTGGACTTAGGGTCTGAATACTTTTGCAAGGCACTATATATTACCCACGCTAAAGATGTTAGAGTGCATAGAGACTATGTATATTGATGTGTCTCATTAGCTTTAATTAGCAATTGGCTATTTAATTAGCAATTAGCACTTAAACTCCACAGCAGACAGACAATGCTAATAGTTCATTGTGAGTGCTGAGGAATATCTTCACTCAAGGTTAGACTCCAAAATGGCAAATTTAACGTTGCACGTTTCCAGTTTTGTTAAAATGTTACCTTTCAGCTAAATACCCTTAGTTAAATCTTTTGAGATTTTTTGAAAACAAAACTAACTCAAACAAACAACTGATCTAGTATCAATATTTGTCATAGATTCGCTAAGAAAAGATTCACTTTATACAAGACTTCTAATATAAGACAGATTTTCATTTCTGCTAGGGATATGATAAAGGTCCAGAGGTTGCAACGAGTATCTGAAATCACATTTGATAACGTGGCTTGCAGTGCAGATATATAGTGGGCGTACATCTTGGTGTTAGAAAAGGTGAGTAAGGTTCCATTGCTCATTTTTGATCAAGGCAATGCTCCCCCATCATTTCCACACTATTACCCCCATGCAGTGCAGGGATTAGGGAGAGAGAAGGGGGAGGAGAAAAACTACACGCCAGCAGCCAATCTGGATTTCATTTGAAAACTCCCGTGAGGTTTTTCCATTATCCCCCCTCCATATCCAACTTGACCCTATAGAGAAAGCCCTGGCCTGCAAAGGTCAGCCTAGTCTAGACTCTCCTCTCCTTGCCTTTCTGTCTTCTTTCTGGGGACAGCCTGCGGCAACCGAGTGGTCCCTCCTCCCCTCCCATCTCACACCCTTCAGCCTGATGTCGAAGCTGCCTCTGTAATCTTTTCATTTTTCCTGCACTCCCTCTCAGGTCTTTGGGGGCTTTGAAAGGTGAGGCAGGTTGTACCAGCAAATCAACTGTGCCACTGTCCATCTGAGCTCACCAGCATCTTGAATACAAGGTGAAAACAGTCCCATCTGGCATTACTGGGCAGCTATTACCCACATGTTACTGTTTTCAGAATAGCTGTGGGTTATTCTCAGCCTCGTGGAAAGAGCAGATTGTCGGTGCTGAGTAAATGTTAAAGTTTTTTCTTTCTCTTTGGTTAGTCAGTGTTGTATATCGCAGTGTTCACAATAACATAACTGTATATATTGCTGTAGATAAAGCATGGCGCTTGCAAGGTCATGGGTTTGATAATGTAAATGATCAAATATGTAAAACCTTGAAAGTACTCCACTGAAAAGCATAAGTACGTACAATGTCTGAAAAACAGGTCAGTAAAGAGTTTCTTCAGTTTGGGCCACAAGTTAGAGAGAAACATTCCCTGTCCTTCGCCAAGCAACAGGCACAATGATGAAGAAAAAAGCTTGTGAAACCCAAGTTGTGTCTGTACAGCTCTATTGTTTTTTAATCAGTATCCCTTAACAAGCCAAGTTTTTCTCGCTTTCGCGCTTTTCCAGTAAAGTCAAGAACGTGCTGCAGTGGTACACTGAGGAGGTCACCACAGCATATGCTCTCTGTCACACCGCTCAAAAAATCTGTATACATTAAGCACAAAACAAAGATTGTCTGTTATTGACAACTATGATCACAGATGAGAGATTTTGTTTCAAATAATGATTACTTTGATAGGAAAACACATTAGATCACTATTCCCCACTCTTTCCTCTCCTTCAGGACATGAACCCAAGATAGGCAACAGGGAAAAAAATACTCATTGAATATTCATTAACTTGTGCCTAGGTGTGTACACGGCTCTTAACCACTCTTGTTTATGACTTAAGGACTTGTAGCGCTGACCTTAGTTTAACACGGCGCCAGATACCAAATTAACCTCTAGCCTCCTCAGGGCTACCAATGCCCTGCTAACAAGCAAACTGTCTGGATGCGCCAGAAATGCTTTATGATTCTGTCTCTCAGGTGCATGCCCTCCTCTTCCTGTGAACAAAAGACAGCCTTTTCTTCCTCATATATTATATTTTGTTGGCCACTAAGGATATTCTTTCTCTGACATGTTCTTAGTCACAGTATTGCTACTAGACAAGGCTTACAGTGGACTTAACAGTGCACATAAAATTCTGTTTTCATATTCTGTTTCATAAGTGTAACTTGCATCACAGTACATATTGTAATAACATTCCTCAAACAATGGAAATTGATTAAACAATCTAATTTCCAGATACAGCTAAGATTTATGACCAACGTGGATCCTGCCCATTTTCTCTTCGCTTTCTTAATCGCAGAATGATTGTTCCATAGCGGCTTCCGTACGATGACAGTTTAACGAAGCCTCTGATTGGCTGTGCGGTGTAAACACCATTGAAATAGAGTAGGCGCTTCAGTCCATTGGTCATCAACACTCCGCTGAAACGTGCAGTATACGTTGGAAATCGAATAAGGTAACGTTACGTGACTGTTTAATGTTGGTTAAATAAACGTGTTGTGGTTTATATTTCAGGAGGTTTAATTTAATTTCACCTAAAATGCAAGACTTGTGCACTATATACGTCTAAAGTGTTCATCCTGCGCTACTACTGTGGATTGTAATGCTAACAGGCTAGGTAGCTGCTCATGCTAAAAGATAGGTATTCTCACCTTTATTCGATTTAACGAAGCCTATTTACAAAATAATTTTAAATCTTGGCTTGAGTAGTCTTTTAGATATACTTTTGTATAGCCAGGCAGTGTTAAAATAACGTCACGAAGATACAAAACACATTTCTTTGCTAGCAGTGCAGCTAAGCAAAATATTTATTTTGCCAACGTGCTATTATTTCTTTTGCAGTGAAAATGAGTCTCCGGAAGCAGACACCGAGTGATTTCTTGAAGCAGATCATTGGAAGACCAGTGGTGGTGAAACTGAACTCTGGTGTGGATTACAGAGGTAAAACCAATGTTGTTAAATAGCTGCCACCTTGCAGTTTGGGTTCTTTTTATATTTATATATCTTAAAGAATGTAAGACCAGTACAAGTTGGTTATATGTGTTTAATGCTTGTGGGGATAAGTTACACAGTAGGGTTGCGCGGTAAACCGGTTCTGGAAATTTACCGGTACATGTTAGATTTCAATCGGTTCAATACCAGAATTTTGCTTGTTTCGGTACTTGAAAAACCGCTGTTCCAAAGTTCACCGCTATGCGGCAGTATGCCACAGAACCCGCAACATCGAAGAACAAGATGAATTGCTCTACAAGCACTTTTTCGACCATTTAAACCGACACTGTGAGTGATTTATTACAAATTCGGCTCTTTATACTTTTGCTGAGAGATCTTTAGATTGTTTCAGAGTAACGTATATTCTACATGCTGCGTCTGTTCATCCCCTTCCACGGCATACATGGCATATATAACGTTATCTCTGTTCCAGACATCTCAGTTAGCCTACTAATCATCATGAAGTTTTCTTTCGCGTCTTATACTGTCAAATACACACGCTGTTATGTCAAAAACACAAAAGGTTCACATAAGCACAGTCCGTTGTGTTTTAAATGTATATCCGCATCAAAAAAGAATTTGCCGTAAAGTGACAGTAACCTAATCAGAATCAGAAAGAGCTTTATTGCCAAGTATGTTTGCACATACAAGGAATTTGTTTTGGTGACAGAAGCATCCAGAACACAGAAACAGCAACAACAGTACACAGAGACCATAACACAATCGAATACAGTACACAATGATTTAAATAAGGGCCTATGGGTATAAAAAATTAAGAAATACAATACAATAAACATAAGATAAAGATATAGAGAGTGTAAAGCTATGTATGTATGTAAATATGTACAAGTAAAAAATAACGTGTCACAAATAAAAGAGAAAATGAAACTTTTGTAACGTTAGCTTTATTTAGAGTCATTGCATATTTGTTTTATACAGTGAAGACATTGTGCAGTGTTTTATTTTTATTGATCATAGTTTTCATCTTGAATGCTACTGTTAAATAGACCTACTTGAAACATTTAATTGTTGTTCAAAATTTAATTGTTCATATTTGTGGGATTATGATGATAAGTCTATATAACCAAAGCATTTTTCAGTGATACAGTGTAAAAGTGTAAAAATAAAATGGTGCTATATAAAATATAAAAATTATATATAAAATATACATTAAAGCAGTTTCATGCAGTCTTATTAATATTTTTTCAAATAATTTATTTTGGGGCTGGTTATTGATCACCTGTGGTACCGATATTAGATTCTGGTACCGTACTGAAGCCAGAATTTTGGTATCGAGCCAACACTATTACACAGTAGTTAATACGATTACTTTACAGTCGGGTACATTACAAGTACAAGTACTTACACCCACCAAATCACAGAGCAATATTTTGTCTAATATGACATGAAAGCGTTACATTTGCTTACCATGATATGTGCCTGACTGTCTTAAAATAAAATAAATACATCCAAAATTACTATACTAACATATTAATGTAGTAGTTTACAGGACAGGCTTTGGGGACAGACTAGCACCAAACATTCTGATATGCTTTTATACAACATTTCCACACTCCATCAAATGCCACGCATGGCACTTTAACTCAGATCACCACTTTAACTCAGATCACCACTTTACCCTTCATGGTTTATGGACTCTGATGTACTCTGCACTGCACTATATTAATAATCAGCTTTGCCATCACCTACCTCTTATAACCTGTTGTACATGTGCATGCAAATACACTCACCTAAAGGATTATTAGGAACACCTGTTCAATTTCTCATTAATGCAATTATCTAATCAACCAATCACATGGCAGTTGCTTCAATGCATTTAGGTGGTGGTCCTGGTCAAGACAATCTCCTGAACTCCAAACTGAATGTCAGAATGGGAAAGAAAGGTGATTTAAGCAATTTTGAGCGTGGCATGGTTGTTGGTGCCAGACGGGCCGGTCTGAGTATTTCACAATCTGCTCAGTTACTGGGATTTTCACGCACAACCATTTCTAGGGTTTACAAAGAATGGTGTGAAAAGGGAAAAACATCCAGTATGCGGCAGTCCTGTGGGCGAAAATGCCTTGTTGATGCTAGAGGTCAGAGGAGAATGGGCCGACTGATTCAAGCTGATAGAAGAGCAACTTTGACTGAAATAACCACTCGTTACAACCGAGGTATGCAGCAAAGCATTTGTGAAGCCACAACACGCACAACCTTGAGGCAGATGGGCTACAACAGCAGAAGACCCCACCGGGTACCACTCATCTCCACTACAAATAGGAAAAAGAGGCTACAATTTGCACGAGCTCACCAAAATTGGACAGTTGAAGACTGGAAAAATGTTGCCTGGTCTGATGAGTCTCGATTTCTGTTGAGACATTCAAATGGTAGAGTCAGAATTTGGCGTAAACAGAATGAGAACATGGATCCATCATGCCTTGTTACCACTGTGCAGGCTGGTGGTGGTGGTGTAATGGTGTGGGGGATGTTTTCTTGGCACACTTTAGGCCCCTTAGTGCCAATTGGGCATCGTTTAAATGCCACGGCCTACCTGAGCATTGTTTCTGACCATGTCCATCCCTTTATGACCACCATGTACCCATCCTCTAATGGCTACTTCCAGCAGGATAATGCACCATGTCACAAAGCTCGAATCATTTCAAATTGGTTTCTTGAACATGACAATGAGTTCACTGTACTAGAATGGCCCCCACAGTCACCAGATCTCAACCCGATAGAACATCTTTGGGATGTGGTGGAACGGGAGCTTCGTGCCCTGGATGTGCATCCCACAAATCTCCATCAACTGCAAGATGCTATCCTATCAATATGGGCCAACATTTCTAAAGAATGCTTTCAGCACCTTGTTGAATCAATGCCACGTAGAATTAAGGCAGTTCTGAAGGCGAAAGGGGGTCAAACACCGTATTAGTATGGTGTTCCTAATAATCCTTTAGGTGAGTGTATATTATGTGTACCTTGTATGTGTTTCTGTTTTGTCTTGTATATTCTGTTATATATTGTGTATTGTTATTTATAGTATGTTTAAATGTATACTCGGTAGGGATGGGTACCGAGAACCAGTACTTTTTTGGACCGGTACAAAATTGGGTCGATACCGGAGTATCGATAAGCTTCATGACGAACGATACTGTTATCGATACTTGCGTTGTTTTATCTCTTTGTATTCGGGTGTTAAATGGCGAATTAGAGGCTGCTGCTGCTGCCTATCATTTTCAATCCCTGATTGATGTCCGAATGGCCGAAGTTTGCTCGACGTATGTGTGATATCTAGGACCATATGATTTCCGCGATGTATTTGTAATTTGCTTGTTTTGAGTGTTTATGAGTGAAAGAGTATGAAAGTATTTCAATGCCATTAGTCTTTGAAGCAAAAAAGCATGTTGAATTACCACTAATCAAAAATAAATCTGTTGCATTACCAGTGCTTGCATTTTTAAAGTCTGCAATTCAATATGGTTGAATATTTAAGCTGTGAATATTTCAAATTGAAACATTTCACGCACAATTTCACCGTTAAAAAGTTCAATAATCAAAATTCGCCTTTTAAATTTCACTTAAAAAATTCAACTTGTTTTAGAATACAACCTTTAATTTTCGACAAACAATTTTCAGTCCATATTATTTCGGTTTAAAAATTCGCTTCCACAAATTCAGTGGTTCAAATTCGGCTTGAAATTCAAAGTTTCACATCCGGGAATCCCAGGAGAAGCAATAGAGCGCCGATTCCGCCAATGCATGATCTCTACCTGCTGCCTGTCCGCTTCACCAGCAGGTGGTGCAAGTCGGTTCTGACGAAGACCAAAGCAAGAAATGCAGATACTTTTATATGTTTGCAGCACAGTCCACTCATCTGCTCGATTAAGTGAATTTATTTGATCTCATAGATCTTTTCTTATGCATCATCAACATCAGAAATATTAGGTTTCCTGCTCTGGCTCGAAGGAATTAAGTTATTTTTTACTTCAGCACATTGTGTTCACATAAATACTATGCATCATCAGCATTTACAGGACATGTATTGTGTTTGAAGCGGTCAAATAACTGAGATCTCAACTAGGAGCTTATTGACAAATGCTCTGATTTTAACGCGTACTCTCCCATGTGCTTCTGTTTATATGACGTAGCTGCAATCTCAATAAACATTCTTTTTATTTTCCTCGCATGATCTTGTTTTAATTTGAGACTCTCAGAAAATGCTGGATGTTGTGGAATTGTGGAAACGTTCGTTTGTTAATACGAGACAGATATACGAGACTGTTAAAAACTGATATTTTAGCCAAGCGAATTTCTTGAGCAGGCCAGATAAAATAGACCAGATAAAAATAGTCAGCACTTTCTTTAGAACCCGACTAGACCCGAAACGTCTTGTGCAGCCTGCAGCCAAGCAAGATACCTCACGGCGTTATGGATGTATACGCGCAAAGATAAAAACTTTTGTTGCATGCTGTGTGCGTTTCCCAATAATGTGCCACACACGAACATGCGAGTATGACTACACGCTAATTGCTTGAGTTGCTGTCTGTTCATTAAATGCTAAAAAAAATCACTCACGGTATATTAACCTAATTATGTCTTGTAAAGTTTGGCATAACAAATATTTGTTGTTTACCTAACCATAAAATGTAATTAATTTGTGTCTTTCGGGGCGATTGGTAAAAGCACATTCATTATAAATTACCAGAGACCCGATGCCATATCGGACACGACCTGTGCCAAGGCATATTTTGTCAACGACCCGAAGCCGCTGGGACACATGAGGACCTCTCTAACATACACCTCAATGCAAGTCAGTTTGCATGGCCGAGCAGTGAAAAATATATTTAATTACTGGTCAGAAAACAATATGAGTGCTCCATGGCAATATACACAACTATCTGTAGATGTTGCTGTTTGGCGCATTGTATTTCGTATACTTTTATATTAGGCTATAGCCTTTCTTTTTAATTAGCTTACCCAATACTATAACATATCAAAACGAAATTACGATTTGGTATAATAATTTTTAATCTATATGCTCACATAATAAGTCAACATATTGTTAAATTTATGCATTTTAAATGACAGAAATACACTGAAACCACGTTGGAGAAACACGTACTGTACGTGTCTAAAATGTATGTGTACAGTTCAGTTAAATGATCAAATTTACCCTCTTTAAACTTATGCTAAACATTTAGCTGAATATCCACAACATGTGTGGTGGCATGGTGGAACAAAAACGTTATAAGCTTGCAAGATTTGCTAAGTGCCTTTAGCCTACTCTGTCCCTTTAGCGTCCACGGACCACACCATCACGGCTGGTGTACCGTGCTAAAACGCTTAATGTTGCTTAATCTTCAGACCAGATGATTAGTATAGCCTACACCTTTTTAATAACCATAGGCTACAGAAATGCGGAAGAGCCCTAAATATGAATGCAAAAAGCACAAAATGACACAAAGAATTTTAGCATGTCCTGCCGTATTTCTCACATAATACCAGAACTAATAGGTATAGGTGTTTTTATTGTTGCAGTATTTCAGTTTGTTTTTTTATTAATTCGTTCATACAATAGGTTATAATTGGCTTTATTTTGTTTGCGTTCTGAGATTTCAGATGAAAAGTATAGGCATAATTATTTCCATTGATATTTCTCTTTTAAGTGGTGTAGTTATTCGTTTGTTTAAGTTACATTTATATCCTACATTTACTAAATATTTTACAATTACGTTTTTAAGAAAAGACTGTTATTTATATTTCTCTGATGAAAAATTGTTCATGGCTTGTTCTTACATCTGTTTTCACTACTATTTCAGTTAGCCTACTATTGTCTGTTTAAAATGTATAATTATTGCTATTTTTCCTATTTAGTTTTAAACCGAAATAAAAAAAAATATTTGAATTTAAATGTTAAGTTTATTGTGATGGTGTTATGTAACTAATGTATTTAAAATCTTGTTGTCTTGTTTTCAGGCACATTAGTCAGATACCATTGCATGTGTCATTCAAATAGCTTCATGCAATTAGCTTATTTTATTCAAACACAGTATGATTCAGTAATTCACTGTAACATATACAATTTTCTTATCCTCGAAACTCAAATCATTATTTGATGACTTAAGATCCTGCTTATCAAAAGCACGATTTTATGTTTGTGTTTGGCGAGCTACAGAAATTATATTTTTCGTGCATATGATACGCATGTGTTTTGCGTGTACTTTTTATGTACATACCGACTTAACCCACACCATCTTAACCAAGGGGGTAATCATATGCACGTAAAAAGTAATGAATGCGTATAAATAGCAAGCCAAATACAAACATAAACTCTTACTATAGATAGGCAGTACTAGTAGATCTGGTAGGATATTTAAATAATTAAATTAATATTATAAATGTATGAATAGTCCACTGATTCCAGGTCACCTGGAATTGTCCCCGTGCTCAATGTCCGTTCCAGGGCTGATAGTGGTGAGTTAAGCTGCCAGTACAAGAAACAATAACTTTTTTCTTGATGATGCATAAGAAGAGATCTATGAGATCATATAAATTCACTTAATCGAGCAGATGAGTGGACTGTGCTGCAAACATATAAAAGTATCTGCATTTCTTGCTTTGGTCTTCGTCAGAAGCGACTTGCACCACCTGCTGGTGAAGCGGACAGGCAGCAGGTAGAGATCATGCATTGGCGGAATCGGCGCTCTATTGCTTCTCCTGGGATTCCCGGATGTGAAACTTTGAATTTCAAGTCGAATTTGAACCACTGAATTTGTGGAAGCGAATTTTTAAACCGATATTTAAAATTATATGGACTGAAAATTGTCTGTCGAATATTAAAGCTTGTATTTTATAACAAGTTGAATTTTTTAAATGAAATTTAAAAGGTGAATTTTGATTATTGAATTTTTAAACGGTGAAACTGTGTGTGAAATTTTTACATTTGAAAAAATCACAGCTTAAATATGCAACCATGTTGAATTGCAGAACCTTAAAATGCGAGCACTGTTAATACAATGCATTTTTTTTTTTCAGTTAGTGCTATTCAGCACGTCTTTTTGCTTCAAACACATTTGTCTCTATTTTACTTCCATAAAAGAGTGGCACGGTTGCGCTTGTGGAGCTTTCAGCGTCCGCGTTTCACAACAATGAAGCTTCCGTCAAACACCCCGTTGCGGCAAACCATCAAAATAAAAGTCCTTTATTTGAGAACAAGATGTAACTTGTAAACTGCAGTTCTGAAGCTCAGCTGTAATAAAGAAACTTAAAATGTTTAACATCTTTTCACATCATGTGTTTTTTGCATCAAATTATAGAGTGTAGTATCAATAACAGTATTGATAAGTACCGGTACCGATAAGCAGTATCGATATCGGTATCGATAAAATCTTAACGATACCCATCCCTAATACTCGGTGTATGAAGCACCTGGTTAAGCACCTGCACATTGCTGCTGCTGTTGGTGATGTGATATTGATTTGGTTGAGAAAGAGCCCTTTTAATAGTTCTTCTGTTAGCAGAGATTGTTTGATGGAACTGCTGCTGAAAATTCTCCAACAGGCATTAAAAGCTTATCTCTAGTATGTCTCTTGTCCCCAGGGGTTCTTGCTTGCCTTGATGGCTACATGAACATTGCTGTGGAACAGACAGAGGAATATGTCAATGGTCAGCTGAAGAACAAATATGGGGATGCATTTCTCAGAGGAAACAATGGTATGTAATGTCTTTGTACATTTTTAGTATTTTTCCTTTAAATTTTGTATTATAGTTATAGCATTTTATTTTTATTATAGTTTGAGTTCTTGTATCAAGCTACCTAGGCAGTCATGGTGCTTTGTTGAAGGAATAGTTTACCCCAAAATTAAAATAACTTTGTTTACTTAAATATCGGGTAACATGCTATTTCATCCATTCTGACTTCTTTACACTGTTAAACGTGCTGGCTTCTCATGCTTAACATGGTCAACTTAAAAAACGAGTTGGACGTATGACGTAGTATTTCTGAGCTTGATACACTCCCCCAGCACTCCAACTTGTTTCGAAAAGTTTTTTTATAAGTCTACCTATTCCTTTTATTGGGCAATTCTCGTATAAAAGCACGGCAAGGCGAAAGAAATAGCCCGCCCCCATTTCCAACCGACGAGCGATAGTAAGACCCACCTACCATCAAGATTGGCTGCACTGTGAGCTGCAGCTGCAGCTCGTTACTCTTGCCATAGTGTGAGAAGTCAGTAGTTTGTTTGTTCACGGCATTTCAGTGATGGATGTTATATAAACGGTGGATATAACACTGGATTTGGAGATCGTTTGAAACTGATAGATGGTGCGGTCCCAGTGCTAAAAGATGCCGACCATGAACCGCACGCAGTAAGTGAAACTAAGTCATATGTCTGTGTTTTGTTGGCAATCGGCGGGTACGGGTATAATGTGAAAAACAGGAAGGGATTAATGCGATGATGTAATGTTATTGTGTGCTCGTGCTCTAGTTCCGTCCTGCCTGCCGGCCTCCAACAGCTCATGTTTTTCCAGAAATAATCGTACAGCTGTATCTCTCTTTTATAAATGTGATCAAACTAAATACTCTTCGAAGATACGATGTATGCAATACTACTGTATAGGTACTCAAGATTAATATGAGATTGGCAGAAACTGCGCGTGTTACCCGATCTTTAAATTTATGCAATTCTTAACTGATATTTTCTTATTATATATTTCTCTTGTGGTGCACAAATGACAATAAGATGTTCTTATTGTTTACTTTATGCAAAAGATCTTTTCTCATTTGAAACAGTGTTGAGTAAATGAAACAGAATTTTCATTTTTGGGTGAAAATTCTCTGTATGTTATTAATTTCTTTCTATTACTGATGTAATGTTTGAACAGCCTTTTATAGAAATGCGTTTCCATTATTTACGATTCATTTTTTCCCTTTCTTCCAGTGTTATACATCAGTACCCAGAAGAGGAAGATGTGAAGCCATTTTACTTGTTTCTTTATTCAGTGTTAGATAATTGAATTATTGTTTACTGTATATTCTTAATCCTTTGTTACATGACAATAATATCCAAGTTTCTTTAATGTTTTGTAACACAAAGTGTTGGTGGTCTGCACAGTGTAATGCAGTAAATAATTTCTTTTCCAACCATAGATATTGTGTTTGGGTCTTAATAACTTCAGTTTGCTTTTCAGATGTTTCTGTGAATTTTAAAATTTTGTGATTTATTCCGTAGTAAGAAATTAATTGATTCGCATTTTAAAGTCTATAGACTTAGAAAAGTCTGGAGAGAAACGCATCGCCATTTATTTACTCGTCTGAGAAAAATTATCCTGTTTAAAACACTTATCAGAACCCCAAATCTACTTTAGCTCATGTGGCCATATCTATACATTTACTTTTTTAGGGCACTGTAATAAATGTACAAATGATCTTGGCACTGTTACAGTTAGGTAGGCTATTTTTAAAAAATTAACTTATGATTCATTAGGCTCCTAATGAGCTGTTTGGAAGCTCCGGAGTTTTCTTTATATGATAAAGAGATTTACTTGGATGCATATCTTTCTGCATCCACAAATGCTCTTTGCCCTCATTTAGGAGACAAAAGGCTGTCAAGGTCAGCCCTGAATGCAGGATGAAGGACACAGTATTGATTAAACCTTGTCCGTAACCCGAGTGAGTGGGGGCTTTCTAGCAGGAGCTCGGTATCATTATGGCGACCACAGCAAATGCTTTTCTACTGTAATCAAATACCAGAACCCCTCTCGCGACGGTTCTCTGCACTCTGAGATTAATTAGCACTGTTCGCAGTAATGACCCAATGACTAAATAGACTGTCTTATGAGGGCTGCTCTAATGACCTACAGCAACAGTCTGCAACATCATAACTGGCAACAAAGGCTGGCTTCAGAATCTGTACACAGGTTATTTTTGGGGTCTGAAATAGTCGATTTGATAACGGCATTATTTGGGTTGTATAACAGACTATAGGCTGTCAATCTGCTCCCCATTGCATAATGCTATTTTGACAGTAAATCAACAAGGTGTGTTTGATATGCATAAATAGCTTTTATTAGACAGTTGTTTTATTCATGTGAATGTTGGTCCAGACACGGAGGTCTGCAGCTCCACCAGGAGTTAGATCCTGTCATTGCAACAGAAAACAATAGCACAAATTGGAAAACAGAATTAACAATTAATTTTGCAATGTGGGCACTAAAAATAATATGTTGTGATTTTTCTACCTTTCTATGAAATGCATAATGTATAATCTAAAATATTTTTTCTTTGTAATATTTTAACATAAGTTAAAGTCATTTCTGTTTATAGACAGATTCAAAGCAATAACATAAACGTTACTGCGCATACACACATTTGTGGTCCAAACTTAACTTGTGGTCCAAACTTAACTTCCGGTACAAATTTGTCCCTGCCGATTATTTCTGAAAACAAGCAAAAGAAAAAAGTAAATTACATTAGCAAGCAAGTTAAAAGTACGTCTTGCCAGTAAGAACCTTTACTTGGCTAAACTTAAATTTGTAAATTTGTAACTTAAAGTTACACGACCCATTCAACAAATTATTCAATAAAATAAATATACATTAAAATTCAACAAATTGTTTATATAATACAATTGTTATTTATTATACTTGTATATAAATAAAATATATAAGTTAAATAAAATATAAATAGTTATATTTTTAGCCAGCCAGACCGACCAACAAACAGTCCGGAAGGTAAGTTCGGGTCAGGCGTGTGCGTCCGATGCAGAGTTATAGTTTTGATCTAAGTTTAATTTAGTTTTATTAATATTTTAAATTAGGTTTTCTTTTTAGTTATGTTAAATTTAGTTAGTTTTGGCAATTTTAGTATATGCCTTTGTTAATAAGAATTTATTTTTTATGTTTCTGTATAAGACTAATTAATTTTTATTTTAGTTTTCCTTTAGTTTTTGTTTATTATTATAATTTTAGTGCTTTAAACTTATTTCAGTTTATTTTTGAGGCAACATTTCAATTTTTCTTTTAGTTAAGTTTTTCCAGTTATTTTAGGTCAATATTTTATTTGATTTAAATGAACAGAAATGTTTTAAAAGATTTAATTTTAGTAAACTAAAATAACCTTGGTCCGATGAAACCGTCTAGGTGCACTTTTCAATCACAAATCTAAATTCACATTCAGGAATAAAGGATACTTGTTTGGATATAGCAGGTTAAAGTCCTAAGGAGGTTTTTGTGCCTTCAAAGTATTTTGATGTGTAATGTTATGATGAGTCAATCAGAGTTTGAATATACGTTCCTCTCCGATTCCTTGAAGTAACACTGGCATTTCCAGAATGTTCATGCAGAGCCAGCAGTGTTTGTAAGCCGATGTCATACCTTACAGTTTGTAAATTTGATCTTGTGAGACCCTGCTCTGCCAGAGAGGGTAGAAATGAAAGGGACCAACTTCCATGCAATTCTTGCACACATTTTCTGAACAGCATACGGAAGTTTGTTATATATAACCGTTTCATCCATTTAATTGTCTTCTCTCTGCAGCTTGTTTTAATTTCACGTGATCGAATATTTATTTCATTAAATGTATGTTTTTTTTTCCATTGGGGTTAAAATAATAGAGAAAATAAGGTTTAATAGCTTTATCCCAGCATTAAATTGGAATGTGTATGTGGGCCATTTAAGATCATAGACTGTTGATGACTAGCATACCACATGCAGACTCTTAATTTAGACTCCAATACTGTCAACCTTGGCCTGGAATGTGCTCCCTGACCTTATTATCTGAAAGGAACTATTCTGGATGTTTGCAAGTGGGGGTTGAATGATTTATCTGGACCATCCTACAAATGGCAAAGTGAAGCTGCTTGGCTAGAGAAAGTGGCATTCATTTTAGGAAAAAAATAAGCCTGGGGGGGTATGTTGGCCCTGACAGCACTGTTTACTATTGTGTATCGACCTCTTGTGGTTGTAAATTATACCTCTCTGATGTAAACGGATTATTTTAATTTATAATAAAGTGTGTTGGAGCAGCAGGGGTATTCATTGATTCTGAGAAGAAGAATATTCTTACTATGGGGTGTATGCGAACACATTTTGCACAATTTTACATTATTCTGGTGTTCAATGCAAACTTGTGGATAAATCCACACAACAAAGGATTTCAAACATATGATTTTCATTAAGGGTCATTAAGGTATCATTTATTTGCTTCACATTTTGATGATTTAAGTCTCTGTAATAATTAAACAAGAAGGACAAGTGTGAATTAAGATTTTGGCTCATTAACAGAACACCAATAAATATCAACAGACATCAGGAGGTGTTTGGCATTACTTTCCTCTTAAAACAGGTGAGGCAGTTCGGTCAGCACATCTTCCAGCACATTTTGAGTCTCGTGTGAAATACAGGCTAACCCTGCACTCAAGCAATTAGCCCCCTTCACAACACCATTTTGACTGCCAATTTGTCTACCATAGAACATAATGCAGAGAGTTGTTGGCAAGCGCCCAACATGCTAATGGAATTGCCAGAGTGTTTTGTTTCTCTGTGAGTAACCACGGTGGCTTTGTGCTGTCAAGTCTCTGAGTTGGCCAATGGTAATTGAGTGTGTCCTGTAGCTGCCACATTTAGGAATCACTGAACAGCTTTGGCTCTGCCACGATGTCTGTGACACACCTGGGATTCAAGATTGTGTGCCGATATGACAGGCAGCAGATGAAGAAAAGAGTAGTAGATTAAAATGGTCTATTACGCTGAAGTATGTTTTGCACCAATAGTTTTATCGAATGGAAATGCAAAAATATTTTTTTCTTAACACCTCCTCATCAGCCATTGGTCAGAAAACAAAGAGACCCACCCCAAAGTCATGCAGTTAATGTCGGGTTGATCAAACAAACAAATCTTTTGATGGTTTCACAAGTGCTTATAGTCTGAACACACAAATCCAGACTAAAAAATGCCATTAAGGGTCGCCAGAAAAATATCATAAAATAAATTTAGTAAATTAGTTTTTCGTGTTATTTTACACCCAACTTGTAAATTTGCAGTCTTTTTCTGTAATTTGACTTTTTCACTACGTGAAAATATAGTGAAATAAAAAAGTAAAATTCCGGAAAATTATTTTTTACAGTCTGGCCTGTGTATATTTAGTTAGGAAAGGAGAAAGTATTTTAAAATGATCTTTTTGAACATTGTTTCCAACTTCTGGTCATTCTGAAACAAGGTTTCATTGAATCATGGCCATTTGACGTACACTGTGAAAAAAAGTAATTTTACAAAACTTTCACGTATAATGTATGAAAACTGTAATTTTACAGATTTGTCACGTATTTTTGAAATACAGTTAAAATCACCAAATTTACAAGAAAACATATTTTTACATGAAAAAGTGTTATTTTACCGTATTCTTTCGTACTTTATGTTTTATTTTTACAGTGAAATATGTTAAAAACATGAAATTACAGAAAAAGATTGAAAGTACAAGAAAAACATGTAATTTATTTGATGTGAAAAACTGTTGTTTTGTGGTATTTTTCTGGCACCTGTTTTTTTACCATTTTTTTACAGTGTAGAGAGAAGAGCAGAGGGCAGCTTACCCGGTACATCTGTACATCTATTCGCTTTCTTTTATTTGTCTTTTGCGTTAAGTAAAGTCAAAGGCTACTCAAACTACTAGTTATGTCTAAGGCTGCTACCACAAATATGTGCGAATGCCAAGCTGCATGCACTTTCTCTTTGTCAATTATGATCTCACAATTGTTTGCCTTATCTGATGCATTATAGATTTCCAATTATAAAACAGTGAAAATCAGCAACAATAGAAATACAATAACAAACCATAGGCCTTTATAATGAACTGGGATAGGAGAATGTATTTTAACAGCTGGCATTGTTTCAAATCTCCGGTGATGCTGAGACCGGGTTAGTTCTGTTATGAGATGCTGTCAAATCAAGATTCATTTTGTGAACACTACAGCATGAAATGAAAGTTACTGGGTTCACAGAGCTGTTCTGATGCTGCTCAAGGGTAGTTAAGTATTATGAGCAGTATACACAGAGCAGTATTATGATGGGGAGTCTATGTGTCAAATTGGCCAGCAGAGAGCATTTCTCTAAACATAATTAGGTATAGTGAGTAAAGCACGTTTACCTTGTGACAGACTCACAATGGCTACCGTCTGAAGATTGGACAGTTAGGGGCCGTTAGACTCAAAGTGACATGGCGGGTTGAGCACTTATGTCTGCCGTGCGGTGTCACTTTGAGAATTTTATCGACCGGGATGTCAGAGGGGAAGATAGCAGCTCTCTGCTTTTACTACAATGGATGCTGTTAGTGAGCTTCCCAAACTGTGTCACTGTGGCGTACAAACATGGCTTGAACCAATAGTGGGACACCAATAAATAACACATACTACATAAGAAATAGCTGTTGTCATTAATTTTTCACTTATTATTACATTTTATTTATGAGATGTTTCAATTTCAATGGAACATTTTCATGGAAACCTTTGAATTTTTGGGTTACCATTTAAGGCCTGTCAGACTTCTCATATGTGACCCTGGATCACAAAACCAGTCTTAAGTAGCACGGGAACATTTTTAGTAAAAGACAAAATACATTGTGTGGGTCAAAATTATCGATTTTTCTTTTATGCCAAAAATCATTAGGATATTAAGTAAAGATCATGTTCCATGAAGATATTTTGTAAATTTCCTACCTTAAATATATACAAATTATATCATATATTTTTGTGAGTGGATGGCCTGCTACATTTCCACTGAAAGGCAATTTTCTCAATATTTATATTTTTTGCGCTGTCAGATTCCAGAGTTTTAAACGGTTGTATCTCTGCCAGATATTGTCCTATTCTAACAACTCATATATCTATAGAAAGATTATTTATTCAGCTTTCAGATTATGTAAAAACCTCAATATCGAAAAATTGACCCATAAGACTGGTTTTGTTGTCCAGGGTCACATATGTGTTCAGCAGATGGCAACCCTGCTGAAATAAGTAGAGCCGGTCACCTGCAGTATAGGATTCTTGTGTGCTTTCTTCTCTCTTAACCGGCAACCAGAAAGCTATAAAATACAGCAAATACAGTAGCTCATCATTAAATTAGGCGGTTAGCCTTGAAGATCTCTGCCATCAAGTGGTCAAACTGCACAATGCATTAGGCATTATTTATATACTTCAGGAAGGAATACAATTGGGAAGTGTGCAGAAAACATAGAATATATTGGTAAATACAGTGCTGATCCTAGACATCTGGGGGCTCTAAGCAAACCTTTTTGAAGGGCCCTTGTCATGATAGTTCAAATTAGATATAAACATAACTGTAAACTATAAGGAATAAAAATAATAAATCAATTAACACATTTAAACAAATATAGACTGAAAGACAAAAAAAACATTAATCTGATAGTAAGAAAAAATAATTTTAAAATAAAATTTTTACTTTGTTTGACATGTAAATTATTCTTTACCTTAATTAAACACGTGGCTTGTTTTTTCTAACCAAATACAGTAAGTGATTAACAAAAATAAAGCATGATAATATAGTTTACTTAATAATGCTACGTTTACGAAAACACATCAATAATTCTCTAAATGTGATGGAACACACTAAAAATGACATATTATCATGGGCAAACCAAATGCAGTGGATTGCAGTGGTGTGCATTATAGCTGAGACTCACATGAGCACTGTAGTTGGTTTTGGGCCTGTAAGTCATTCCCTCTAAATGCTATTGAGCTTTAAATAATCATATATACAGTATTTTGTATGAACCTATATAGTAGATGGGTTTAATATACATAGCAAAACACATAGCAATATTTACATATGATTTGACAGTTTATTGTAATAAATATAAAAAATAAAAAAGGTGTGCATTATAGCTGTGTGAGCTCTCGGGTTTGAGCACTTGTTTGTTTTGTTTCTTGTCGAACACATGGTTCAGCTTGACAGCTCTCCATGTGCTCGGTGTCTTCGTGACAGCCCCGCCCCTTGTGTCGACATTAATTACCTCATCATTGTTCCACTCCTTTCACCTGGGTTGGCTTCGGTTTTTCTCTCTCCCCGCCTGATTTCTCATTCTCTCCCTTGATTCTTTTCCTTCTTAAACCCTCTTGTGCCTCTGTCCTGTGTCAGATCGTCAGTGTTATTTCCGGCGATCTGCCGATCGCTTATCTTTTCTCGGGTATCATGTAATCACCTCTTTTTCGTCCAGGCTCCAGAGCTGTTTTTGCCATGTGGTGTCTTCTTGTCTGCCTGCAGTGTCGGACTCGCTGCATGGATCTCTTGTTCTCCCTGATCGGTCAGACGGCTAGAGGGATTTCGTTCTATGGATTTCCTGTTGGAATATATCTCTCCTGTCGGATTAAGTGAACTCTCAGACAAGTTTCTCTACCCTGTTGGTCTAGTGGATTCCTGGTGGAACATATTTCTCCTGTCGGATTAAGTGACTTCTTCGGCCAAGTATCTCTCCCCTGGCGGTCTAGTGGACTCACGTGGGAAGGTATCCTCCTGTCGGTCTTGTGGGTCCTCATTGGGAACATTTAGTCTCCAGTCGGCCTAGTGGTTTGCTCAGCTACTTGTCTCCTATGGATTATTGAACTTCCCTGTAAGGATTTACCTCCTGATTCTCTCATAGGAATTTTTGCCAGGAGATTTCTCTGGCCCTGTCTCCACACCCCCACGACAGTGGGTGTTACCCTCGACCTCATACTCAATTGCGGCCTGGCCGCTGGATACAGGACTCATTGCCTCCATTCCCTTTTTTGGCTGAGCGCTCAAACTTTTTTTTGCCCTGTGCATCCAGGACTTTATTCGCGACTCGTCTGTTGTACAGATTCCTGGGTATCTGATTTATTGCCGCTAGACGGTCCCCTTTTGTGTTGACTACCCTGTTGTATTTATTGAAGTGAGGCATTTATTAAAGATTCTTACTACCCTGCATTTGACTCTCGAGTTTCCCTTCCAGAACCGTAACAGAACGATCTGACCAACATGGAGTCAGCAGGGTCCAACCCTCTACACGCAGCCCTCATGCAACAAGGAATACTTTTGGGACAACAATCCACCCATCTCAATTCCGCTACCCAAGAGATCGGAGCCCTCAACGCGCAGGTGACGGAACTCACAACCCGCCTTGGAGAGCTCCTGCACGCCCCCGCCACCCGTGAGCCAGAACCACATGCTCACAATCCCCCAGGCTACTGTGGAGACCCTAACTCATGTCGGGCCTTTCTCTCCCAGTGCTCCCTCGTTTTTTCTCTCCAGCCCCGACATTATGCCACTGAAACCTCCAAGGTAGCCTATGTCATTGCACTCCTATCCGGATCAGCCCGAGACTGGGCAGTTGCTGTTTGGGACTCTAAGGCCCCCTGCTGCGCCTCGTTTGAGGCCTTTCGTAAGGAGATGATCGGTTTATTTGACCGAACTGCCCAGGGGGACGAAGCGTCCGCCCAGCTAGCCCGACTCTCGCAGAAAGGAACCTCTGACTGAGTGCGCCATCCGTCTCAAGACTCTTGCTGTGGCCACCGACTGGAATCCCAGTGCCCTCCGCGCTCGTTTCCTCGATGGCCTTAATCCAGGCCTAGCCTACGAATTGGCACCCCTCAACCTACCCAGTGAATTAGACTCCCTCATTAATTTGTCGTTACGGGTGGAAGGCCGCATGGCTCACCGCCGTCTCCAACAGCTCTCCAACCCCTTCAGACAGTTCCAGCCCAAGACCGCTCCTTCGTCTGCTCCCCTTGTTCCCCAACTCACGGGGACCGAGCCTATGCAGATCGGGCGCCTCCACCTCACCCCTCAGGAGAAGCAACAACGCTTTACCCAAGGCCTCTGCCTCTATTGCGGCAAGGCAGGTCACTTCGCCGCCCGCTGTCCGGTAAAAGCCAAGGCCCACTAGGAACTCGGAGAGTCCTGGTGGGCGCAATCACCCCTTTAACCTCTCCGTCCAACCGAGCCATGTTGCCCTTCCAGCTCCTGTTCCAGGGATCATCTCAGGTCGGCCGTGCTCTCATTGACTCTGGGGCAGAAGGGAACTTCATAGACGCCGCCACAGTCCGTAAGTGGGGAATCCCTTCCATTCCCCTCTCTGAACCCATGGAGGTTGAGTCGCTCGCAGGCAGGCGCCTTGCTTCCATCAGTCATGTCACCCCCTGTGTAAGTTTGATTCTTTCAGGGAACCACCACGAGAGTATTGTTTTACATCCTCGATTCCCCCAAGAACCAGATTGTGCTGGGGTACCCGTGGTTTGTACAACACAATCCTCACGTGGATTGGAAGAATGGTTCTCTCTTAGCCTGGGGTCAGTCCTGTCATTTGTCTTGTCTGGGGTCTGCCTCCTCTCCTGTCTCTCTGTCTTGTGTTCCTCAGGTGCTGCCCGCAGACTTAACAGGCATCCCGGTGGAGTACCATGATCTCAGTGCGATGTTCAGCAAGTCCTGTGCTACCTCCTTACCTCCTCATCGATCCTTTGACTGCGCCATCAACCTTCTCCCGGGCACTTCTCCGCCTAAAGGTTGTTTGTACTCCCTGTCCAGCCCAGAGAGAGAGGTGATGGACAAGTATATTCAGGAAGCCCTCCTAGCTGGTCTCATTCGGCACTCATCATCCCCTGCGGGTGCGGGATTCTTCTTTGTTGAAAAGAAGGACGGCTCCCTACGCCCCTGTATCGATTACCGAGGTTTGAATGACATCACCATTAAGAATCGGTACCCCTTACCATTAATGTCTTCTGCCTTTGAGTTATTGCAGGGAGCCCGGGTCTTCAATAAATTAGACATACGCAATGCCTACCATCTTGTCCACATCCGAGAGGGTGATGAGTGGAAGACGGCCTTCAACACCCCCACGGGACACTATGAGTATCGGGTTCTACCGTTCGGTCTTACCAATGCTCCAGCCATCTTCAAGGACCTCGTCAATAGCATTCTGGGAGACATGATTAACAAGTTTGTCTTTGTGTACCTGGATGACATCCTTATTTTTTCCCACTCTCTCCAGGAACACACCCAGCACGTTAGGCGGGTCCTTCAAAGGTCACTCGAAAACCAGCTTTATGCCAAGGCGGAGAAGTGAGAATTCCACACCGAGTCAGTTACGTTCCTTGGCCACATCATCTCCACTGACGGTATCAAAGTGGATCCGGCCAAGATCAAGGCTGTCGCCAATTGGCCCAACCCCGACTCTCGCAAGGCGCTTCAACGGTTCCTGGTTTTGCCAACTTTTACTGGAGATTCATCAGGAACTTCGGCCTCACAGCCGCGCCTCTCTCTGCATTGACCTCCATTAAAGTTCCGTTGAAGTGGAATCACGAGGCACAGGTCGCCTTTGATAAATTAAAGTCTCGTTTTATCTCTGCACCTGTTTTGTCTGTTCCAGATCCTACTCTCCAGTTTATTGTTGAGGTCGATGCATCAGATGTCGGGGTCGGCGCAGTCTTGTCCCAACGCTCCGCTGGTGATGGGAAGGTACACCCCTGTGCCTTCTTCTCCCACCGCCTCAGCCCTGCAGAACGTAACTACGACATCGGTAATCGGGAGCTGTTGGTGGTAAGACTAACCCTGGGGGAGTGGCGCCACTGGTTGGAGGGTGCAGAGCGACCCTTCTTGGTCTGGACGGACCACAAGAACTTGGAGTATGTCCATTCAGCCAAGAGGGTGAGCGCGCGTCAGGCCCGCTGGGCACTCTTCTTTGGGCGTTTCAACTTCACCCTCTCGTTCCGGCCTGGCGCTAAGAACGTTAAACCCAACACTCTCTCGCGTCTGTTCGAGACTCCCGAGGGAGAGCCCTCAGCTGGAACCATCCTCCCTGAGAGGGTGGTAGTTGGGGCTCTCTCTTGGGGAATCGAACAGCGAGTAGTGGAGGCCGGAAGGGGGGTGCAAGTGCCAGCTGAGTGCCCAGGGGGTAGACTATCAGTTCCTCCCGCTCTGCGATCCGATGTCCTGCAGTGGGGTCACTCTTCCAGATTGGTCTGCCATCCAGGAATTTGGGGAACGCAGGCGGCCATCCGCCGGTGTTTCTGGTGGCCATCCTTGGCCGATGATGTCAGACAGTTCGTGTTGGCCTGCCCGGTTTGCGCTCAATGCAAGACACCCAATCATCCTCCTGCTGGTCTGCTCCGTCCCTTACCCCTCCCCTCCTGCCCTTTGTCCCATATAGCTCTTGATTTCGTCACTGGGCTACCTGCCTCCAAGGGCAACACTGTGGTTCTCACGGTGGTGGATCGTTTCTCCAAGGCGGTCCATTTCATTCCATTGCCCAAACTTCCCTCCGCCTGGGAGACAGCTCAACTGTTGATAGATCACGTCTTCCATCTCAATGGGTTGCCGGTCGACTTGGTCTCGGATAGGGGTCCTCAGTTCTCCTCCCGGTTCTGGAAAGAGTTTTGTAGACAGATCGGGGCCTCTGCGAGTCTGTCTTCAGGTTTTCATCCCCAGACCAACGGGCAATGCGAGCGGGCCAACCAGGATCTCGGTAGAATGCTCCGTTGTTTGACATCATCCAACCCGGGTTCTTGGTGCTCTCAGCTCCCATGGGTAGAGTACTCCCACAACTCCCTCCCCTCGGCCGCGTCAGGTATGTCTCCTTTCGAGTGCTCTGTTGGTTATAACCCCCCTCTGTTTCCCTCGCAGGAACCCGATGCTGCTGTTCCGTCTGCTCTGGCCTTCGTCCGTCGTTGCCGCCGCACTTGGGAGAAGGCCAGAGGAGTTCTGGCCCGAACTGGTAGACGAACCAAAGCAGCGGCTGACCGCCACCGGGTTTCTCCTCCTACCTATGTTTGTGGTCAGCGGGTATGGCCCTCTCGCAAGCTGGCGCCCAGGTTCATTGGTCCGTTCCGCATCACAAAGGTGGTTAACCCGGTGGCCGTCAGACTCAAGCTTTCCCCTTCCCTTGGTCGGGTCCACCCTGTTTTTCATGTGTCCAGGGTTAAGCCGGTGCTCTCCTCCCCCCCTTCACCCTGCCAGCAATCGGCCCATTCCTTCTCCCCCACGTCTAGTGGATGGCTCCCCCACCTACACGGTAAGGAAGCTGCTTGACATTCGTCACCGGGGCAGGGGTGTTCAGTACCTCGTGGACTGGGAATGCTATGGCTCAGAGGAGAGATGTTGGGTACCATCCCGGGATGGCATTCTGGACCCGTCTCTGATCTCGGACTTCCATCGACGACGAGGTGAGCCCCCTCCTAGGACGCCCGGTGGCGCCGCTGGGGGGGTCCTGTGAGGTCTCGGATTTGAGCACTTGTTTGTTTTTTCTTGTCGAACACATGGTTCAGCTTGACAGCTCTCCATGTGCTCGGTGTCTTTGTGACAGCCCCACCCCTTGTGTCGACATTAATTACCTCATCATTGTTTCACTCCTTTCACCTGGGTTGGCTTCGGTTTTTCTCTCTCCCTGCCTGGTTTCTCATTCTCTCCCTTGATTCTTTTCCTTCTTAAACCTTCTTGTGCCTCTGTCCTGTGTCAGATCGTCAGTGTTATTTCCGGCGATCTGCCGATCGCTTATCTTTTCTCTGGTATCATGTAATCACCTCTTTTTCGTCCAGGCTCCAGAGCTGTTTTTGCCATGTGGTGTCTTCTTGTCTGCCTGCAGTGTCGGACTCGCTGCATGGATCTCTTGTTCTCCCTGATCGGTCGGACGGCTAGAGGGATTTCGTTCTATGGATTTCCTGTTGGAATATATCTCTCCTGTCGGATTAAGTGAACTCTCACCCAAGTTTCTCTACCCTGTTGGTCTAGTAGATTCCTGTTGGAACATATCTCTCCTGTCGGATTAAGTGAACTCTCACCCAAGTATCTCTACCCTGTTGGTCTAGTGGATTCCTGTTGGAACATATCTCTCCTGTCGGATTAAGTGAACTCTCACCCAAGTATCTCTACCCTGTTGGTCTAGTAGATTCCTGTTGGAACATATCTCTCCTGTCGGATTAAGTGAACTCTCACCCAAGTATCTCTACCCTGTTGGTCTAGTAGATTCCTGTTGGAACATATCTCTCCTGTCGGATTAAGTGAACTCTCACCCAAGTATCTCTACCCTGTTGGTCTAGTAGATTCCTGTTGGAACATATCTCTCCTGTCGGATTAAGTGAACTCTCACCCAAGTATCTCTACCCTGTTGGTCTAGTAGATTCCTGTTGGAACATATCTCTCCTGTCGGATTAAGTGAACTCTCACCCAAGTATCTCTACCCTGTTGGTCTAGTAGATTCCTGTTGGAACATATCTCTCCTGTCGGATTAAGTGAACTCTCACCCAAGTATCTCTACCCTGTTGGTCTAGTGGATTCCTGTTGGAACATATCTCTCCTGTCGGATTAAGTGAACTCTCACCCAAGTATCTCTACCCTGTTGGTCTAGTGGATTCCTGGTGGAACATATTTCTCCTGTCGGATTAAGTGACTTTTTCAGCCAAGTATCTCTCCCCTGGTGGTCTAGTGGACTCACCTCGAAAGGTATCCTCCTGTCGGTCTTGTGGGTCCTCATTGGGAACATTTAGTCTCCAGTCGGCCTAGTGGTTTGCTCAGCTACTTGTCTCCTATGGATTATTGAACTTCCCTGTAAGGATTTACCTCCTGATTCTCTCGTTGGACTTTTTGCCAGGAGATTTCTCTGGCCGTATCTCCACACCCCCACGTCTGTGGATGTTACCCTCGACCTCATACTCAATTGCGGCCTGGCCGCTGGATACAGGACTCATTGCCTCCAGTCCCTTTTTTGGCCGAGCGCTCGAGCGTTTTTTTGCCCTGTGCATCCAGGACATCCTATTCGCGACTCGTCTGTTGTACAGATTCCTGGGTATCTGATTTATTGCCACTAGACGGTCCTCTGTTGTGTTGACTACCCTGTTGTATTTATTGAAGTGAGACATTTATTAAAGATTCTTACTACCCTGCATTTGACTCTCGAGTTTCCCTTCCAGAACCGTAACAAGCTGACCCACATGAACACTGTATCTGGTTTTGTGATCTAAGTTTTTCCCTTTAAAGGAACAATACGGGTTTTTAGGAGCATCTATTGACAGAAATGCAATATAATATACAAAACTATTTCTTCAGAGGTGTATAAAGACCGAACTGTTATGTTTGTAATACCTTAAAATAAGCTATTTATACCTACATACAGAGTGGCCCTACATACATTGAATTCGCTGCCATGTTTTGTACAGCAGCCCCAAATGGACAAACAACTCTACAACGCACGTTTTCTCTTCCTCTCCCCTGCGGTATAGCGGTGAAACGGATCGCGGATGATCAGTATGGATCGTACTCTACGGTTCAGAACGCATGTGACCCGCGGATTAACTAAATTTATTCCTCATTGAGCAGGGCTGGACTGGGAAGAAAAATCGGCCCTGGCATTTTTAGGCCCGCATCGGCCCTCCACCGAATCTGTCGATGGGGGGGTGGGGGGGTGCATACGTGTCTTGTGCATTCGCATTTATAATACGTCCGTCTAAGCGGCCAACGCCTCCGTTACGGCCCCGTACGTTAGTGGCCACCGCCTCCGTTCCGGCCCCATACGTTAGTGGCCCACCGGGAAAACGCCCAGTACGCCAGATGGCCAGTCCGCCCCTGTCATTGAGTAAAAGAATAAAACGCACTCTCGGTCTCTCTCCAGTTTTAGCGCCAACACGCTCTCTCTCCAGTATCTGGACGGGTACAATATTAAAGCGGTTCCAGATAAACAATGTGGCTCAAAACTGCTCCATCACACAGCTAATACAACAACAACAACAACATACATATCTTGGTTCTAACAAACAGAAAAACCAATGTTACTCACATACTGATCCGAATCAAAGCAACCTCCTCGGGGGGGATTTTTAGACAATCTTTTTCTCCAAAGTCTCTCTGCTGGAAAGTATCTCCATAGATATCAATGAGTCCGCTAAAAGCCTTAGTACCGCGGGTCCTACTGCGTCTTCGCTGGAAAGTCTTTATAATATTATCGCAGGTCCTGACTTTTATCCTTCTTTTTATACTTAAAATTCACAGACCCTTTATTTTATGTAATAAATAAGACATCGCTCTTTCTACAGTCTTTCTAATGCCGTATAATCTCTTCCCTGTGTCAACATGAGAAGACACGTCGCAGCCGACGACATCTTTTTGTACTGTGGTGGCCACCGTTGTGTTTGGACTGAGAGATCCGTTGCAAATTTATAATACAACGCTAGTGGCCGCTGTAAATCAAAAACTGCGCCTTTAAATGCTACTGAAGTTAGAAACTGTATTAACTTTGGAGATGGTCCCTAAATTCACGAATGTCAAAAGTCCAATGTCAACTTTATGCCAGTGGACAAATATTGAATTTATATGTTCTTGAATAATTTGGCAAAAAACAAAATAAGAGTTTAAAATTGTTCAAAAACACATGCCTCTAGCTCTTTTGCGTTGCGTTGTTGGCGTTTGTTTCCCGCTCCAGACGGATAGCTCCGTTTAAAACAATGGCCATATAAAGGCACATCAGCACATCACTCGCATGTCATTACCTGCTGCTCACTGCATGATGTCCGAGTATGTAATTAGTACTTAATTAAATCAATTAATAATGAAATTTCCAAATGATGCCTCTAAAGTTGGAGCCGCAAGTTACAACCGTCGTAGTCTGCATATAGGAAGGATCGGCTCTGGGTAAATAAGATTATGTAAATCAGTGGTTCTCAAACTGGGGGGCCCCAAGATGGATCCAGGGGGACACATATTTTGTGGTATTTTATGAATTATAGAAATTCATCATGAATTTTATGAACTCAAACAACAAAAAATAGGACCACCAACCAAAAGAATTGACGTTCCAGTATTGTATAGGCCTAACTGAATATGTTTTGGTTTAATTAAAATTCTAAGTTGAATATTATAGACTAAGTCTTTATTTGTCTTTTACACTATTCACTGATGAAAGTAACAGACAGTACAGTTCCACAAGCACAATATACATTTACTTGCCAAACAGATAGCCTATGCTTATGTCTACATAAGGAAGGAACATTCTGTGTGGAAGTTTACTTTTTACTATTTATTGTTTACCTTGTTTATAATTTTTTTCATGTATAGGTCTATATGTATGAATCCAGTTTCTGCCAATTTCGGACACATTTTAGACTTTGTAAGCTATAGGGTTGCTTACAAATTTTCCAAAATCAAATCAGGTGAATTACAAAGTAACATCCAAGTTCAAGATGTCTCCCTAAATCACAGTTTTTATTTCTAAAATACATTCTTTTTATGATCTCTCTCTCTTCCCAGAGGAGGAAAGACTATATACTGTATTTCAATAGTTTACAGTCACTGAAATACTATGAACAGACTTGATGAGCAGAGCAATCATCCAAACAACTCTGAATTCAATTTGAGCTCTGGCTGGGTCATTCCACAATATTTCTCTGCTTCTTTTCAAGCCGGTTTTTGTTGTGTGGTTTGGTTTAGTGTGCTGCTAGAAAAGAAATCTTCAACCTAAACACAGATTTCCGGCTGACTGAAACAGATTCTCCTCGAGGATTTGCCCGCATTCATCTTCACACACATGGCACTTTATGCCAAAAAGCTTTCCAATTTCTCTTGCCTAAAAAAACCTGTAGCGCATGATGTTTGCACCGTACCTGATGGAAGGAATAAACGTTACCTCGGTGTTGGGCTGTATTTAGTTTTTGACAATCACAGCACTTTGCTGTCATGGCAAAAGAGTTTAATTTTTGACCACACAATCCTCTCACAAAGTTTCAGGTTTTGTCACATGGATCAAAGACAGTGCTGACGTGACTAAATGTTGGCCTTTCTCAAAAGTTACAGATTTTTCGTAACCGCACTCCAAAAAGTCAAAAGAGTGCAAGATTCTCAGGTCAGTGTTAATATTTGGACAGTTTGTACCATTTAATTCAAAGAACTCTGTCAGTGTATATGCCTCTTCTTGATCACATCACTTGAGCCTTTGTTGCTCAGTTTTGTATGACAGTCTGATCTTAGCAGTGTCTAGATGTGCCATGTGTTTTCTATTACATTACAATGGACATTATGGTGCTTTTGGAGAAATTCAAAGCTCTGCCAACCTTTTTATAACCTTGTCCCAACTTTTCTTCAACCTAACAAGTTCATATTGAAGTTACACAAGCAACTCTTAAGGTTTGACAACAGCAAGATTGATCTGATGTGAAATCAGTGATGTTTATCATGCAATCAAGTAACTGAACACAGCTGGATTTAGGAACATGAACATGAATTTAACATAATTTGGGTAGTTGTTCAAAATTGGCCTTTCCTGTAGCTCTCAACTGTCCAGAGTATGGTGCTAACAATGCCAAGGTCACGGGTTTGATTCCCAGGGGTTACACTGTGATGTGTTTATTTTGTATGTATTTTGTATTGTATGTATACGTTTTTTTCCATCCAATTTACATATATGGGGCAAAGACATTTAGGAAACCTTTAATAATTGTAAAAGGATTTATGTGATAAATATGATGAAACCACATTAATAACTGTAGAGCGTAATAATTGTATAGTCACACTTTTGCTAGATCCTCCTTCACTGTCATACTTCGCCAATGCACTTTTATGTAGAACATAATGAGATTGTTTATGACAGAGATTGCAAACTGGTTTCATTTGAAGAGTCTTGTATAGTTATGTAAACAGTTTTTCTTCTCGTGGTTATATGGAATCTACTGCCATGCGTTTTCCATTATGTCTGGCCTCTGCGCCGATGTTCTGACCTTTATTTTGTAAGACATGTGTACTAAATCATCTTTTTCTGCCCTCTAGTGATTTATAGCTGCAACTGCATGGAAAGAAAATCAACCTATTTACTATAGTCCTGAGAAAGGGACAAGACATTTAATATAGCTTCTTACCATAAATGTTTGTCTTTTTTTCCAACAGCTTCCATGTAAATGTTGTACCTGAGCCAGACTCATCTTATTCAACCAGTACTGTTTAATATCAGTGCACAAGGCTTTGTGGTTTCTATCCCACAACAGAACCTTGTGACCTGGACGTGATTGCTCAAGTCACCTCTTGGCTGAGCACAGAGAGGCCCTGAGGCTTAAACGGAATAAACTAAACAAGGAAGGGCTGCAATATGCTAAGAGATAAAGGGTTTATGAAGGTTGGGGTTTGGGATCGGATCACCCTGCCAGGGCTACCCACAGCAGTGGCTTCTGCCAGGCTGCCCCAGGCATGGCTCTAGGACTAGAGAATGGCCCAATCTTTATTTGGCGACCATTAGAGAGATGTTTATATGCAGATATTAATGTATGTTTGTGTGTAATTCTGCAGTAGTAAGTAAAAAGGACTGATGTGAACGGATGTAATTCACTCTCTGCTGATAAAGGGGCAAAAGTCTTTCAGGCTCATATTAATTTTACATATACTTAAGAGATCCTATACATGTTTTATCATTTTCATTATCTTTGCTGTCTTATATTTTGTGTAATTTCATTCAGATTCATCCAGCAGTCGAGCAGATGACATATTAATAAGAAAAATGTAGTGCTCTGTCTTATTTCAGTCTTTGTAATTATCTATATGTGCACTGGCTAAATAAATGAGGGAACTTTTTTGAAAAGTTCATTCCAGCATTTTTAAGTTATATTACATCTAAAGCATAATTATGGATTATAATTTAACTATTTAAATAATTCATTAATATAAAATGTTTTTTTTTTATACTTTGAATCTGCTGTAAATTTAGATTAAATTAGTTTAGTGGACAAAAATATCATTTTGCAAGCATACGTGCTTTTTATCGTGACAAAACTAATATTTTATTTAATAAAAAATGTTTTTCAAATGGATGACTTTGACTGAATAATGAAGAAAGAACAGACAATAAGAGCACAGAATAGATGGGAACTCCTTTAATATGATTTATAAAGCATTTCAGGGTGAGACCTCAAGAAGCTGCTTGATAAAATGATAAGAAAACATTTCTGCAAATTCTAACCAAACTACACTGCAGATGATAATACATAACATATTTTAATTATTTTTTTTAGTTACAACATCATTTCCCTTTGTTTTATTTCATAATGTTTATTATTATTCTAAAATGTGGAAAAAATATGAACACATTAGTAAGTGTCCCAAAACTTTTGACCGATAGTGTAGCATAATTATAGTTGAATGTCCAAAACACGTTCACCATACGTTTGATATCTCCATCTGCGGTTCCACATAAAGTCACTAGAGGGCAGGGCTGCACAATCTATCTCCACATTGCATACCGAATTTGTCTGAAGGGCATCCAAAAATTGCACAAAACAGAAATGAGCATGCCGTTTGCTTTGACTCTTGCCTAGGTGACATATGGTGTTATTAAAGGCATTTTTTATTATTGTTTATGATCAAAGGTTAATGTTTGATTCTTAAAACAACAATTCTACTTAAACATTAAAATATAAAAATAATGTTTAAACCAGAGAAATAGCAATACACAACTAAAAAATGCATGGATAAAGTTGATTTTATGACAGTCTGTAGTGAATGACTGGCTTCATTGTGATTGTGCTGTGAGATTGTATTGGTTTAATTGGTATTTTTGCTAGTTGTTGTCATCTGCAAAAGACTGTGATTATTCTCTGGAGTGTAGTGTTGTATTCATGTAGTTAATATTTATCCGAGCGTATCATCAGTCTCGAAATTGTATTCTCTGAGCTCATGTTGTTGATAAACTACCAGCATATGATACACACTGGAGACTGAATTAAAAAGGCTGTATGGGGCAAGGCACCCTGAGGCCATAAAAATAGATATATATGTATCATGAGTCCCAACAGTAAAATACCATTTGGATTATTTGAAATGCTTTTTCATAAGTACATTGGGGCTATTGGGAACTAAAGGCTTTCCAGTGTAATTCACAACCTAAAGTCTCAGTTTGCCAGAATTTATTCAGATATTCTACGACCCATGATTCTCTTAGAACACACTACCAGTAAAGAAAACAAAAAAATAAACGTTTATGTTCAGCTACAAACAGACTTTAAAAATGATCCGTAGAGAAGAGAAGACAAGGTTGCAGGTGAATCAGTTTATAAAATTAAGAGTTTGGATGAAGATGAGAGTAATGAGCTTTACGAGCAAACATGCTGGTTTGTTATTTCAGTCATATTATTAGATCCCAGATATGTGACCCTGGATCACAAAACCAGTCTTAAGTAGCACTGGAACATTTTTAGTAAAAGACAAAAATACATTGTGTGGGTCAAAATTATCGATTTTTCTTTTATGCCAAAAATCATTAGGATATTAAGTAAAGATCATGTTCCATGATGATATTTTGTAAATTTCCTACCTTAAATATATAAAAACTTTATTTTTGTGAGTGGATGGTCTGCCACAGTGCCCCTGATTAACAACTTCAAAGGCAATTTTCTCAATATTTTGATTTTTTTGTGCTCTCAGATTCCAAAGTTTTAAACGGTTGTATCTCAGCCAGATATTGTCCTATTCTAACAACTCATATATCTATAGAAAGTGTATTTATTCAGCTTTCAGATTATGTAAAAATCTCAATTTCGGAAAATTGACCCATAAGACTGGTTTTGTTGTCCTGGGTCACATATTGGTTTGCTGTGGATTTTCATGCTTTTTACAGTATGTATATCCGTCCTTCGGATGAGACATTAAACCGAGGTCCTGACTCCCTGTGGTCATTAATGATCCCATGGCACTTCTCGTAAAGAGTAGGGGTGTAACTCCGGTGTCCTGGCCAGATCCCCTCCACTGGCCCTTGTCAATCATGGCCTCCTATTAATCCCCACCCTCTGAATTGGCTCTATCTCTCCCTCTCCTCTCCACCTATAGCTGGTGTGTGGTGAGCGCACTAGAGCCGTTGTACTGTGGCTGCCGTCGCATCATCCAGGTGGATGCTGCACACTGGTGGTGGTTGAGGAGAGACCCCCCTCATATGATTGTAAAGCACTTCGGGTGTACAGCAATACACAGAAAAAAGCGCTATATAAATGCCTCATTCATTCATTCATTCATTCATTCATTCATTCATTCATTCATTCATTCATATATATATACTGTATATATATTTTACGTCATTTTTGGACTTCACAGCTTTATTTGACGGTACAGTGATAGAGAGAAAGGAGACATGATGGGATAAGAGGAACAGGAACACAGAAAAGAATTACAAGCCAGTACTCAGACTCGGGTCATCTGAAACACTACCAGACAGTGCAAAATGGGTATTATGGCACATGAGTGTGATTGTTTAAACACTTTGTGCTTGTATAGTGATATTTAACCGTCATTGTAAACCTCTCTTTAAACACCGCTGCACTGGCTATGCTATCCCATTGAGCTTTCTTTTGTCTATGAGTTTTTGTGAGGCAAGCAAAGTGCTAATGCAAAGCACCATGGGATTTTCAGAAACAACAGGGTGACATTAACAATTTGTCAAGCGCTGTGACATTGTTCTTACAGAGCATTTAAAAACAAAAGTAAGATTACCTCAGGTAGCGCACATAACTTTCCCTCTCTATCCCTCTCGTTCGCTCAATCGTTCTTTTTTACTCTCTGCTGCACACACTGCTCTAATAGCGCATGCTGTTTGTGCTTAATGGAACCTGAACCAGGAGAGTTTTTTGTTAAGGTATAAAGGGCCCTCAAGGCAAGAAGGCATTAGTAGAAGGTGATTTCTAAATGACGTTATTAGGGATGAGCTTTGCCACCTTTTGCTCTCCTGTTCAGGGTAGTGAACCACCCTTTTCGTTTGATGGGCGTAGAAGGCATTTCTTCTTCTGAAAGGGCTACGTAATGGCAACAAAGCCAATTTAACACATGGGCCATCAGCACATTTTTGTGTTGTTTGAGTTAACAAGGTTTGCTCCGAACCTGTAACATTGCAATTGAAAGGTGCACATTAGAGCAGCTTTTGACCCGACTTTACCGTTATAGGCACACTGATATTACCAGACGTTCATTTCAGGTAGGGAAGCACACTACATTGAGGGTGAAACCTATTGTTCTAAAATACTTGTACTTCCTTTTTTTTGTAATGTTCTAAAAAACTTGTATTTCCTTTTTTTGTAATGTTAAAATACTTTCTTTTCATTTAAATACTCTTTAGACAACTAAAATACGTTTCGTTAGAAATGGTGCACATACAAAGGACAATATTTTTTATAAGGAATCTTTAAATAATATTCATTTAAAATATGTACCATTGCCTTTTGCTATTTCATAATTCATTTTAAAGAGTAACAGCCCAAAAGGTAAAATCACACAAAGAGTGAATTGTTTCAGTAAAAAAATCCTGTAAAAAACTGTATTATTCCAGCAACTGGGGAGCCAGAAAAAATGCAAAATATCACATTTGTAAACTAAAATGACATGTTTTCATGTTGCATGTTACATCAAACCTTTAAATCTGCATTCCTCTGTAATATGACTTTTTTATGCAATTCTATAAAATAAAACAAAAATAAAAAAAGTTAAAATAAGAAAGTTTGTTTTACAGTGTGGTTTTGTCAATATGTCTGTTGAATGTTGCACTTTACATGCTCATACTGTGTATTAGTTACACATCACCCATGACGTTACTTGACAACATTATGCTCCTGAGCTCATGCTCAAAGCAACATCTGAATGTCTTAAACGCTCAACTTTCCCAACTTTACCAGTGACATTATCCCCAGTTTCAGCGCTCAGAGTTTTGCAAATCCATAAATCCTTCCTCTCAGTAATTCAGAATGCAGAATTATTTATCTAATATGTATTTATTATTCATATTTAACAAGGAGGTCGTCTTCTGGGACCAGGTCTCATTTTCAGTCTCTTATTTTGTAAACAGACAGCCACAAAATCGACAGTTCTGCTGATTTAAAGAGACAAGCGTCTATTTGCGAGTTTGAGGTATACCTTGAGTTAAAATGGAAGGTGATCAATATTTAATACCATACATCATTTGCATCAACCCTCTTCAGAATCCATATCCCACCACCGATGCCAAACTCCCTCAAAAATGGACAATGGAGTATGTGTGTACAGTACACTGGAAGTGGGAAAAGCAAGCTAATGCATCAGACTAACGCTTGAAGAGCTGAGCTGGTTCTCTAAGTGAATGAGTGGAAACCCTAGTAGCACTTTTTACAATAAGATAAGCTAATGAAACATTTAGAGAGGGCTTTCGCCACTGCCCTGCACTTGTGCAGGTGCTTCAGAAATGACATTTTCTTTATTTTTTTGTCTTTATGATGCTATGGATGGAATTGATGGTTTTTCTATTAGCCATTAAATGCATTTCCAGCCAGTGTCATTTGCTTAGTTGAGAGCAGTACTGTGATTTGTATCTTTGAATTAAACAGACTTCTTTCAGTCCCTCTTTGGGACCAGAACTACACGTTTTTGTATGTTCAGCGTATGCTTATTGGCATTCAAATTGAGAAGTTCTATTGTAGCGGAACCACAAAAGCACAACAAACATTGTAAAATTGAATGATGTAAAAATCCAAAACGTCAAATCAAATCAAAAAGCAATCTGTAGTCGCCGCACAGCTTTGGTAGCCAGCATCACTGTTGCATCCCGGCTTTGTTGCTCACAGATTTTTGGCGGTGAATAGATAGGTTGTGGCATGTATGCGCGAGATAACCTGTGTCTCCATGTGTGCCCGTGCTCTCTTGTCACTTATCGCTCAGTATCCTTAATGCACGAACAGAAGCGCATTTCAAAGACAATAAAGTGGAGCGACGTCATGTCAACCTTTGATATATTTATATATTTATTTTGCTCACATTAAATTTGAAGCCGCATTCTTAAAGGGGATGTCAAAGAAAGGAAAACTGCGTTCCAATTCAAAGAGCAGAAAACAGACAGACAAAAGTTATGCAAATGAAACAAATGCAGAGAATCACAGTGAAGAATTGATGAGGACATAAAATTGACTCGGAATCTGAAGGCTGTACGAGCTGGTGGACACATGTCGCTGTTCCTTTTAGTTGGGAGGGGGGCGGCTGCCGTCGCTATGCGCTGTAGCTGTGTGCAATTTCAGGATTAATTTTAATGCCCCACTCAACGGGTTCCGTGTCACTCTCCCCTCAGTCTGAGGACCCGTCGAGATGGCATCTGAACAGTCGCTCGCTATGGCATGAGGAACTCAGAGAAGCCTCGGTGCCGGAGAAAGTGTTTATGAAAGATTCATCACAAATGTCAGTCTAATCTGCCATGCATTGTCAGGGAGCTGTTCCAAAGCACACATTGTAAATGGATTCTTCCTCTGTCTTAAGTCGTCTCTGGCTAAGAGTTGTAGATGGGATGGAGATAGTGTGGGTAGATTGTGCGTAGCGAGGGAGCAGAGTACATTGTGCGAGTAGATGAGGTGGAGCACTTTGCCAGCTGCATTACCGCACATCTGTGGAGAGATGGATCTTTAATGGATCTTTACAGTCAGCCACAGTCAACCTCATGTGTGCACAGCAGAAATGAACCCTTGACTGCTTCACGTGGACATTACCAACAGCAAAGAAAAATTACAGAACGAGATTTCTTTGTTTCTACTAGACAGCAATGGGACAAAAAAGAAAGAAAATTTGTTGATCGCTGACAGTATGGGCAAAAGTGCATGTTCAGCTTTGGACAACACATCGCTCTTTATTCAAACAGGCTATTTAATTAAAGATGCATTAAATATTTGTATGCATGTTGGGTAGGTTTGGTGTACAAACTAAATAAAAACTTATAGAAGGCTTGGTAACATTACAATTATCATAAAATTGACAAGAATCCGTTTCATCGGACACACGCGACTCTCCCTATAAGTTACCTTTCGGTCTGGCTAGTAAAAGAACAGTTTATTTTATTTTATTTATTTTAATTTATAATAATATTTTGTTTTACATTAATTGTATTATATTAAATTAACATTGGTTTACGTTGCTGCTGCTGAAACGTCTATAGAATCTAATCAGTCTCTAGCAGAGATTGTAAAATCACAGCTTAGGTTAAACAAAAACAGAGAGTGTTTCTGTCCATTTATATAACTACATTCTCTAAATATTTTCAGCTGGAGCTCTGAAATTTGATTCAGTCCCTGTGCTTAGAAATATTTGCTTCTTGGAGCCAGTGTTGGGTGTAACTATTTACTAAGTAATTAGTTACTGTAATTTAATTACTTTACCCTTGAAAAAGTAAAGTAAGGGATTACTCTTATTTTTTCTGTAATTTAATTACAGTTACTTCTGATGTAATTAAACTAAATACTTTGTGTAATATGTGTGTGTGCAGAAGAGGAATTTACATCAAAATTCAAAGTCTAACTTTAAAATCTGTGCTTTAATGTATAATTCTCACATTTGTAATTAATAATAATACTTTATGTAGTTTTATATTATTTATTTGAATGAATTAAAAGAGCCGTTTCATGTCTATCCTTGAATCACTTAACTAATCAAGGTTGATGTAGGATATAGAAAGTAATTAGTAATAAGTAATTAAATACTTTTTGAAGACAGTAACTTGTAGAGTAATCTAATTACATTATCGAATGTGTAATTAGTAACTAGTAATTTATTACTTTTTCAGAGTAACTTACCCAACACTGCTTGGAGCATAATATATCCTCAGAGTGTATTTGGCAAGATATAGCCTAACCCCTCAACACTAGTACAGCAACATTAGTCTTTCAAGCTTTTAGTGCCACTTTGAAAAATAAAATTTTGTCGAGGGGAAAAGGAAAAAGTCAGAATCGCTCTTTTCAAACACTTTGCTTTTAATGTGACACCTTTCTGATTCCGGGGCCATTTCCTCTCCATTATAGGGGTGACAATATTAAGCATGACTTATTTATATCCTGTTTTGCGCGAGGCCCTGGGTGATGAAAAGGATAAAAGTGACAGCGAGGTGAGTCGGACCCGTCCCAGTACCTGGAGTCAACACTCGGCACATTTTGTCGTGCTTTGATCTAAGGGCCCCTTCGCGCTTCTCCTTCCTTTGCTTTCCCCTCCTGATAAGAATTTACAATTTTCTCTTTTTCTCTTTCTCTCACTCTTCTCTCCCTTATTGCTATGGCATCATAGGGGATGTAAACAAGTCATCTTCATTTCAATGAGTGATACTGACATGCAGTAGTGATTCCTTTAAAGCTACAATATGTAAATGAGTGGACTGTGCTTGCTGTCAGGGCAACTCATATGTGCATTTACATATACAGTTATACAATCAAACGGCTGTTTCAGAGGACAAATGCTGTAAAAATGCCAGAATTGCGTAATCTAACATTCTAAATTAGCTTTTTGGTTATTTCACTTTAAGCACCACTCTGTCACACATTCCTCCTAAAAAAATGGACTAATAATTTAAAAAGCCTGTTGTACTGTGTGTGCATTATTTATCTCTATCTCTATCAAAGCAGCTCAGAATATCAACAATATAGTAATTAACATAATAATTTGATATACAATAATAATTATAATTTCTCATTTATCCTTCAGAGTTTAGAGAATGTGAGCCACCCCCACTACAGTAAAAAAACAGAAAGTGAGGGTAATAGTAATTCATAAGGACTCGTGGAATGTAATGCACGTAATAGTGAAGTCCTTATTGGATGATATGAGTGTGCACAAACATTATGTTACACACTTGTTATGAAGGCATCTTTTATCTTTATGAAATTCAAAATATAACCAGTAAAACATCCCAGCACATATTACATACATGCAATATATTTACATTCAAGTTGTAAATTAGACTTACAGCATATCAATTATATTCATGTGAAAAATCTTTAAATATCGTCGCTGTCCTTCTGAAACCAAAGACATCCAAATTTGCTGTTTTTCAGGAAATGGAAAAAACACTAATGATTGATGTTGTGTTGTCAAAGTTGACAAGCACTTTTTAATACTTTTTATTGGTTAGATATTTACAAAACCCAGCGACAAACCTAAAGGCTGAATAATACTAATAATTTATGGTTAAAAATAAAAAATCACGAAATATGGAGATACAAGGTTTCAGAACGACAGGAGAGATACTTCCATCCAAATTAATCTCTCTTCTAAAGAAGTCCACAGGCATTTAGCTGCTCATTCAGAAACATTTAGTGTGTTTCTTGATTACCGAATCAAGACCGGTTGGAAAAAGCGAGCGGATTTGATTGCCAATGTTAACTTGAAAAGGAATGACAGTTACATTCATGCTGATTCTTAAATTATAGGGTGCTCTTATCAGCTCTGGCACATCTGAAACTACCAGATGTGGTTAGTGCATTTCACTATGCACTGAGCGCCATCTTTCATGTGAAAGTGTAGAGAGAAAGAGACATGCAGCCAGATGACCCAACCCTAAAAAGTGTAGTGCAGTTATTTTTCTCACCACCAGTTTAAGCCAAAACATAGCCCTTGCTTTGCTTACTTGACTGACAGATACATTTTCAAGAGTCATGCAATCCAGCTTACATGGAAATTGGCCAAAGTATATACAACGATACATAGAGTAGATGAAAAAAAACCATTATAAAAGGTTCATTTGAATTACTTACTGACAAATAATTACGTGTCTATAGTACTGGACTGCTATATTCAAAGGAAAGAGAGGTCTATCAAACCTTTCATAGATCCATAATTTGGGTTGATTGTACAACTGTCATGGCTCTGCTTCCTTAGTCATGTTTTTCTTGGTCCTGTAGCAGAGCCATGGCAAAGCTTTTGGTTATGTGTGGAGAGAAACATATTATTGTCCTTTTGACAATAATATACGTTCTCTCCAGTGTCTTGTCATTGGCCCCATTCCTCTCGTTTCCTCGTTATCTTTCCCTGAGTGTTTAATTACCCACACCTGCCCCGTGTCGTTATCCTTTGTCTGTCTTCCCTATATAATACCCTCATGTGTCATTGTCCTGTGTCGGTCATTGCGTGTGTATGTACTATGTCGTGTATGTGAATCGTGTCAGTCGTTGTTCCTGTGTTCCTGTTTCTATAACCCAGTCCTGTCTTAGTAAGTGTTAGTTTAGTTTCTGTCAAAGTGTTGTCTAGTTTATTGTTTAGGTAGTCTTGGTCTTGTTGCTCGTTTTATTATTTTGTTATCTTTTCGTTCACCCCCTCGCGGGTGTTTTTGTTTCTTTGTATTTATAATAGTCTTTTCTGTTAACCCCTTCACCGCCTGCCTGCATTTGGGTTCTCTTCTGCCAATCCGTGACAACAACCCAATCTGTTGGGTTAAAATAACCCATGGTTGGGTTTGTCCATCTTTGACCCAATACTGGATTGCATAACAATCCAAACATGATTAATTTCCACCCAGTGTTTGTAGTGTGTATGATCACTTGATGCAATTTCTCATGAGGAAGCTGTTGGCTGGTAGGAAAAAGTTCACACAAATTGTAATTCGTGTCAAACCTAATTTACTGAGCTCACTGCAACTTAAACAGACTCGATAAATTATTTGACATGGAAGGGTAGGAAGAATAAAGAGAAGAAGAGGCAGGATAAAAATGACATTGTTATTCATCTGTCTTCGTCACAGAATCAAGAACCAAACGACTTGCAAGGAGAATTTCTTTCCCCAGGGCTAAAGCAACCATAGTTCAAACAAAGTAAGCAACTGCTTTTCTCAGATGCTAACATTAGTGCTGCTGCAGGCAAAGTTGCCTTCCTTTGGCAGCTGGCACTGTGGCACATATAGCCTGGAGTGAGGAGTGTGAGATTTCTGCTGGTGTGGCACAATGTTAACGCCCCATGGATTTATGCTGTTTACATGGTTATTGAAAAATCTAATGCACAAAGTATACTACACTGTAAAAAAAGGTTGACAAAACTTAAAATAATAAGCAACCGATCACAAGAAAATTTATGAGTTTTGTTGAGAAATGTCGTCTGAAGTCCACACAACTCAAAATGTTTTATTAACAAAATAAGTTGTCAAAACATAAATATTCATGTTTACCTAATAAATAACAGAACAAAATATTTTTTGTAGGCTCAGCTGAACATAAATAGAGAATATAGATTGGTTATTTAAAAATAAACAAATGTATTTGTCTTTTACTACAATTGTAAATGTTTTCTGCCTCAAACAGTCCCAAACTTTGATCAAATAACTGTTTAAACAGTTTGTGTTGAGTGTTTATATTCCGGCTTTGCCGTTGTGTCATGCACTTACACCTCAACATTGAACACACAAATCTCAACCATGTTAACAATCAAAAACCACACAGCAAAATCGCCAGTGTTAAAAAGGGTCAAATTAAATCTCACAGTGTTTATATAATCCACACTTTGAGAGTGTGGATTATATATACACTGTGAGTGTTAATTTGACTTTTTTAACACAAGCGATTTTACTGTGCATCATTCATTTAAAAACTCTAAACTCAACAGATAACTAACAGTAACAACAATATTAAAGCATAAATTAAGCCAGCAAGAACTGAAACACTAATCTTTAAAAGAAAAACAAATAAGAAACACAGAATTGAATATGCTGCAATGCGTCTTGGTAACTTTCAAACTCTTGCAGCATTGCTTGTTCAGAATACATGTAAATTGGGCAAACCTTCTGACGCATTTTGGCCCAAAACTTGAGAATCTAAGCCCAGTCAACAAAATAATCTTTGTTAGAAACATGTTTAGGCTAATTTTGTTCAGTTTATGGAAAGCTATCATTTGACTCCTTTAACTAAAAATGCTATGTTCAAGTTACTTATTTATCTCTGTAGAGAGAACATTTTGCAAGTTGGATTTTTTTACAGTGTACTGTATATATACAATATACTGTATATACATGTCACATCACATGGAGTCAGCTCGTGTCCTGTGTAATTGTCTTTTGATATGTTTTTATTGTTGTATATTTTGCAAATAAACTTTTATTGTGGACCAATTTCTATACTCTGCTGTTCTGAACAGGCTTTCTCAGTTGTTTTGATGCGACTGTGATGATGGTTACCTCTGAAATAACAGCTCACTGTACTTTGCACCTTTTCCCATGTGGCATTATTTTCTAATACGTTTCTGTTTGACACAGAAAACAATCAAACTCAAACTCTCTCAAGTTGTGAGAAAACCGAGGAGAATACAAGAAAAATGCCTTGGGTAGTAATCTCTTTGTTGAAAACGTATGACTTTATTCTCTACCTAGCTGGAACAGACAATCTCCCACAAGAAAATACTTCAAAGATTGTATTCTGAGAAACATCTACAGTAGATGGTTATAAATACTTGGTATTTTTTGTAATAATGCTTTTAATTTAAGTAATTAACTTTACATTTAATAAGCCACGTCTTATTTGCAGAAATGTTTGTTCACTTTTGTTACTTTTTTGTTTCAACGTGTCAGATTTATATTTATACATTTGGTAGATGTTTTTATACAGTGCATTTGGATTATACATGTTATCAGTCCTTGTGTTCCCCAGATCAAAACAATGGGGTTTGAGTTGTTAGTACTGGGCGCTATGTGAAAATACTTATTTTAATTCTGTTACTGTAAGTATGTACCTCATATGAGTTTCAATGCTGTTGTTTTGGTGTTAGAGATATGAAAAAGCACGAAAAAGCAACAATGAATAAAAATTAAAATCTTTCATGAAATACTAGCTAAAGCTAAAAATATCAATTATCAATGGACCATTGGTAGCTTCATAAACATTAACCTGGTGTTACTGATAAAAACACGTAATGCTGTGATTAAGACAAATATGTTGCATATTTTTTCATCAATGCAGGATCTCACGAGCATGCAGAAAACCTTCCATTCCCATTGTTACTTTCAAATGCAAATTGGGCCTCATTAAAAAGTGTAAGCGATATTCATTAACTCTCAGACCACCAGATTTTATTGATTTATCTGCTTGCGAAACCTAATGCCCCCTATGGGCAAGTGAGGTACAAAGGTTTATCTAAATGCTTATTTAAATTATGTGGCTCGGGGGTGGCGGAGAACACTGGCTTTAGGCTGTGGCATCTGGAGAGGAAACATTTACATAAGCCTTTCTTTCTGCATGAGGTGCTTCATTATTTCACATATGATATTCACACTTTGAACTTCGCCACAAAACAAGGAGAAATAAAGGAGTCATGTGTGAAACATGCATGCCTTTAATTTCATAATGTTTGGATTTGTTTGAATCTAAGGAAGTGATCGGAAAACATTCTCTTATGTTTGTATAATGGCATTTAGCCTAAATTATAGAAACTAAATAGCATACATTTTAAATATACAGTACATGCAGATTTTTTAATTCAGCTTTTTAAACCTTTATTCAACTGTATTCAGTGTTTTGGTGTTTTGTGGGTAGTTCTGATATTTTTCTAGGGTTTCATAGGAGGCCCTTGCAAACACATTTTTTAATTTCTTGTCTTCTTTTTAAATGGACAGGCATTCATATTTTCATTCATATTGTCATATCCACCACTGTTAATGTAACTTTACAATATTTCAAAACATAGTATTAAAGGGGTCATATGGCTCGAATACGTATTTTCCCATGCATGTTGCCCATGCATGTATTAGACATGTAAAATTGCTAAAATTAAAGTGTCGAAATAAAAAATGCGAATGCTCACCCAGACCTGCTTGAATTGCCTCATGTAACCACACCCCCACAAATCTACGTCAGTTCGTGGTATGATTTGACTAAGACCGCCCAAATGTATACGCAAGTAAGGTGGGCGTACCTGTCAGTACAATTGCTTTGGCACCTGATGTTCCAAATATGGGAAGAGGCTTTACATTTCCGTCACACGCTTGCAGTATTCGACCAATCACTACGCACTGGTGAACTGGCCAATCATAGCACACCTCGCTTTTCAGAGCGATGAGCTTTGTAAAAAATCTGCGTGTTTCAGAGAGGCGGGGGCAAAGAGGAGATACAAACATGCACAGTATGTGAAAATACAGCGTTTTTAACCTTAAATCGTGTATACACGTTGCGTTACATCTAAAACAAATGATAATATTCGTTTTAGCCGTGTCATATGACCTCTTTAAAAACTCTAGCATCTTGAACATTTACTGTACATGGAACCGGTATCCCCAAAACAAGTATAAACTTGAGCATAAAATAATGTGGAATATATCATAATGCACATACTACATACGCTTTCAATGCCAAGCCGTTAAAATACTGTTGATGTACAAAGTTAAATTCTGTACATTAGTTTTTAATTTTAATCAGGGCCGGCCCGTGGCATAGGCGACATAGGTTGCCTAGGGTGCAAAATGACCGGAGGGGTATGTGTAACAGAGACCAGTTAGTGTCAGCTGTCATGTTCTGCCTCTCCTTGTCATGTCTTTCTTGGTCTTGTGGCAGAAGCATGGCAGAGCCTCTTGTTCTGTGTGGAGAGAAGCATATTATTGTCTGTCATGACATAATATGCGTTCTCTCCGGTGTCTCATCTCTAAGTCCCGCCCTCTCGTTCCCTCATTAGCTTCCCCTTAGTGTTTGATCCCTGTCACCTGCCTGTCACCCTCCCTGTGTAATCATCCCTCGTTAGTGTTCCCCTATTTAGAGCCTCTGTTCTTTCTGTCCCGCGTTGGTTCATTGTCCTTCATTCATGTGAGTCCCCGTCTAGTATTGCTTGTTCCTGCCCTGCCCCTTAAGTGTGAGTTTTGTTTGTTGATTACTTTAGTTCTTGTTTTGCCCCCTAGAGGGAAGCTTTTGTTTATCTTTTTGAAAACAGTCTTTTGTCATAGTGGTTGTTCCCCCATCATGGATTTTTGTTTGACCCTTTTTAATAAATATCTTTGTTAACCCCTTAACTGCTGCCTGCATCTGGGTTCTTCCCTTCAAACTGTGACAGTCAACAATGCAGGTAAACCTCACTCCCCAACTTCAAGAGATGCAGTAAGGACTTACTCTTTAGTGTCTGTAGCCTTGTTAGAGCACCTGCTTCCTTTGCCAGACTGATCGCTGGTTAACATCTCGCACGGAGCAGATTCAGATAAGGCCGGTTAACGTTACACATGTGAGCACATAATATGTTCTTTGTGTTCATTTTGCCAAACACAAAACATTTATACAAAACCTTTATACAAAAGGTGACTTAATAGGGATGTAACGATTCACTCAGCTCATGATGCTATGCGATTCACAATTTTTACATAATGAGTTTGTCTTGTGATCATAAACTGAAGAGGTGTATATGTTAGTTACTTTGGTTTATTAGACTCATAGAACTCTGCAGAACATATTCATCCGATCATAACTACTACTGTCTTGTTCCTCTACATGTTCTCTTATGCCGTCCTTTTCACTCTCAGGCCCCCTAGTGGGTGGATGACATTACCAATGTACAATACCCTGACAGAGTTGAGGAAAATTTAAAATGAACAACTGCTCTTTTATTATTTCTCTAATGCTGCACAATTCTTTGTAAAATAAAAATATATTTTATGTCAAATAACAAAACTAAATTGCAGTTTTAAGACTAATTCCAAATCAAATACACTGACCAAAATTATAAACGTAACACTTTTGTTTTTGCCCCCATTTTTCATGAGCTGAACTCAAATATCTAAGACTTTTTCTATGTACACAAAAGGCCTATTTCTCTCAAATATTGTTCACAAATCTGTCTAAATCTGTGTTAGTGAGCACTTCTCCTTTGCCGAGATAATCCATCCACCTCACAGGTGTGGCATATCAAGATGCTGATTAGACAGCATGAGTATTACACAGGTGTACCTTAGGCTGACCATAATAAAAGGCCACTCTAAAATGTGTGTTTTACCACACAGCACAATGCCACAGATGTCGCAAGTTTTTAGGGAGTGTGCAATTGCATGCTTATGTAGCGGACTTCACCCAGCCCCACAAATAAATCACCGACTCCAAGCTTTTTGGTGGATCACATCTGCAGTTTAATTAAACAGAAGACAAGGGACACACACACATTCTCAGATCAATGGTCTGTCAGCTGACTCTCTCTAGTCACCGGCTGAACCGAGAGTTCTTAAATACTGCAAAACCCAAGTTTGCATAAGAATCTTATTTTCCAGTGTTGCATTAACCATAATTCACAAAAATACACATTGAACAAAAAATTAAATGACAACCATACAATTAACCCAGTATATGCTAATGTTTAGCAAATATCTCTATGTTCGTATAGTGGTTTTCTGGTAACATACCTGCAGTTTAATTAAACCGAAGACAAGAGACACACACATCCTCAGATCAATGGTCTGTCAGCTAAGGAATGTATGAGACAAAACAAATAAATCCCCATCCTCCATTAACACAATACTGCAAGTTCATAAATTCTGAGTCACAGTTAAGGCTAAATAGACACAATATCAGGGTAAAATAAAAATTGCACGCACCAATTTCACATTAAACATGACAAATAACATTTTCAAAGATACAATCCACCGATATTAAGTATATTAAACCGATAACAACATTATAAACCCGCGCTCTAATTTTGCGCGCAGGCCGCCATAACAACCAAACACGTTTAGGCCACACGTTCATAAAACTCTGTGACTACGCTATATTATTAACAAGGAATCATGTACATGAACACAATCTCTCTTTTTAACATATTCGTAATCAATATTGACTCATATTTCCCCTATATTTAACATATCTTAGACATAGTTACAGAGCAATGCAGAAACGTACCTAACTCTCTCTAGTCACCGGCTGAACCGAGAGAGAGTCGAGCGCAATGGCGCACTTAAGTGACACCACTTACATGTACTTTTTTAGGAAACGCACAATTTTCCTTGTACCATATAAAGAAAATAACTGTCTGCATGAAATTTATATAAAAAAACATAAAATTCAGAAATTAATTCATTTCTTCAAACACTTTCAAAATAAAAGACACAAAGATTTGCTGAAAGAAAACACACATCATTACACTTACTGCAGGAATGTCCACCAGAGCTGTTGCCCGTGATTTGAATGTTCATTTCTCTACCATAAGCCGTCTCCAAAGGCGATACCTGGCATGTTTGGTATCGTTGGACTCGGCAAGGATTCCGAAATCTAAGGACATGACTCCCACAAAAATCTGTCAACCGCAGACAAAGTTATAGACCTGTAAATATATCTTCGCACCACTAGTTGGCGCTGGTCCGAAACTTTACGGGCTCTCTCAGGGCATGGTGCTGATGACCCGTAACGAATTTCGTAACGATACGTTAATGCATTAATAAAATACAGCATTTTGCTACATTATTCAATATGGCCGACAAAAAAATAATTTTGTTTCTACGGCGTACGATTCAGAAGTTATGATCAGAAATGTATTTGAAACTTTGGTCTGTTGGTGGCGCTAGAGGGATTGCATTAGAGACTAAAAATTTGATCTGGATAATGTTGGGACTGTCCAGTAGGCTATCTGTGTGCAAAATGTCGTAACTTTTCTGTGTACGGTTCTATGGGCTGCCATAGACTTCCATGGTGGAAGAAGAATAATAATAAGAAAACTAACGAACTTGACCCATAATAAGAAAACTAACTAATACAATACAGGTCTCCTCCCCTTCGGGCTTGACCCCTAAATATCAGCTGCCATAAGCAAACCTGTCAACACTCCGGTTTTTCACGGGAGTCTCCCGTTTTTGACACCCATCGCCCGCCACCCTCCCCTTTGTTGTTTCGCCCGTGAAACTCCCGTATTTCAGTTATTTCTCCTTTGAAACTCCCGGACGTCCGACGGGAACCGGAACGCGTTCACGGGGTGGCTCTGTGGCTTGAGCCTCTGCCTATTTGCCCTAACAGGCTGGCGCCCTTTGGTAGGCGAAATAGAATGGTAGCCGAAGTGGAGTAGAGACGATTCACATCCCCGCGAAAGACTTTCTCTTATTACACCGCTAAAGGCCCGCAGATTCCACTCCGCGTTTTCCATTTAACGCTCGCTCCTCACAGTCTGTGTCCGCTCACTGATGACGACAGATCGTTTCATCGACAGGCAGGCTAGATGCAGTAGAGTCTACTAGGTGTTGTTGTTGTTACACTTTCTTTGCTTTTACAAAAAATGTGTTATGAAAAGTGTTATGTTCAGCAGACAACTCTGATTAAAAACAGCTAATATAGATTTCTAATATTTCCTGTTCTGTGACCATAAGCCGTTCTTGTAAATAATATGCAAACACTGTTAAATCCATCCATGTAAATAAAAAAACAACCGGCCTACGGGACGCATGAAGGGACAAACTGCTCTTGCTTTTTCAAACCGCGTTTAGATGCAAGTTATTTCATGTCTGACGTTGAGATCTCTGGCAAAATGTAAATGCTAAATTAAGATGATACCTTGCAGATATACCATTCATGGATTAATGGCCCTGTGAGCTGCATTAAACAGTCTCTTAGATTTACATTTAAGAATTTGACATGAAAATGATGTTATGTCAGATATAAAGTAGTTAAAAGATTTAAAACGATTTATAACCGAGGGGCCCTATTTACCCTGCACAACCAACCAGTAACCCACCCCCCTACGGGTCTCCCGGATTTTGGTACACAAATGTTGACAGGTATGGCTATAAGTAGGAAACACAATATAGGAATAGATGTACGAATGATAAGTTTATGTCAGCCATTTATGTTTACAAAAGATATTAAAATAGCTTATTTAGAACCACTTGACTGATGCTGTGCTGTTTTTTACTGGTTTCAACTTGTTTCAAAGTGTGTTTACTGGCACTGTGACAAGCCTATGGTATTTATGTAAGAAAGTCCAAAACAATACAACTTTTATTTGTGTCCTTAAAGCATTTGCGCAGAGAGTGACAAAATGTTTCAAATAACTTTCTCATTAACCTTTATCTAAATAATAATATAATCAAATATTTGTTTTATGAGCTCTAATATTCAAATACAGTTTTATTGAGAAAACTATCGGTTTTAACAAATAGTTCAAAACAAACAACAATATCTTTAAACAATGAGAAGGTAATTAGAAACATTTTTATTACAGATATTTTTTAGTTTTTTATTTACTTGCTTCCTATTTATGTTTATCACAATTCATGTTATATTAAAATAAATATGAATTTTGCTTTTAAAAATGTAATTTTCAGATATATATTTTTTTATTGATTTGTTTTTATGGGAGGGGCACAATCTAAAATCTGGACTAGGGCACCAACAGAGGCTGGACCGGCCCTGATTATAATGGACCATTCTGCTGGACTTGCTTTAGTTAAAATAAACTAAACATATGTATTTTGTTTAATTATTATTAATGTTATAAAAACAGAAATTTTCTGGTGCCACTTTCTTGTATAGCTCACGTCATTGTTACTTGCCCACGTACAAAAATATGACTCGTCTCCACCAGGCAGAAATACCTGTAATACGTTCAAATTGCAATTTTACACGGTAAGGGAACCAATTAGATCTGACCTTGCTCACTGCTGAACTGTAAATGTCGCTCTCTATCAGTCTGATCATAAGGATTTGTATCATGAAAAGCCCTCTGCCCACACACACACACATAGTTCTGTGTCTCGTTCCTGTTCAGTTTCATCCTTTTAATCGTCCCTTCCATTGGTAACAAGGCGCCCTGTGATTAAAGGCCAGCGCGTTGCCACCCTTGTCATTAGAATAAAAGGGAGAGAGAGAGAGCGCGTGAGATACACGGGAGCTAATGAACGCCATGCATCACACTGGGCTTAAGGACATATCTGTGGCATCATTAACTAACAGTGCAGAAAGGCCAGGGCGAAGGTTGGCACTGACAGGTCCCTAATCATCAACCAGTAACCAGTGTACTAGGACGTTGCTCTTTAGCCTCTGCTTTATACTATTTGAGATGCTTTTACATCAAAATGGCTCCCCAAAATAGATGTATTGGATAATTATGTATCAAAGCACCAAACGGGTTAGTTAGACAGTCAAATATATTTTATTAAGCTTTGGGTAATACTGGTAGTATTTTTTTTTTCCATTGAAAGAATGCACATGAATATACGTCCAGGGTCCAGAATGAGGTGTAACCTCATAGCGAGGCTTTAAAGCAGGTGTTTGTCACTCCACAACGTTCTCAGAGCCTCTATGAAGAACCGGTAAAGAATGGATGTAGACTCATGAGAATAATGTCATGTTAGGTCTGCCATGTCTCTTCCAACCAAGCACGCCTGCCCCGGGAGGGTCCTGAAACCCTCTGGCACGAGAGCACCGTCTCAGCTCTCATTAGCGCTTCATGATGAAACGAGTTGTAACGCATGTCATCAGTGCGGGCTACGCTAAGCTAATCCGACGGCCTGCCTTGTGAATCATGCATGACCCCCGTCTGCTTGGGTGCTACTTGCAGACCCAGAAGAGTTTGGAAGCGCTCACCTCGTTGGGAGCATCAAAGATTTACAGGCCTACGTAAAGGCCTTTCTTCCTGTGAACTCTCCCCAGCCCCCCAATCTAGTGGACCCCTGCTTTTCTTTGCTATGAGATCTTTCCCATCCTTCCAGGTTCTCTATCATTTCCTTTCCTCTTTCTATATATAATTTTTTTTCGCCTGGCCTGAGTTGCTAAAATATTGCCAAAAATGAGGTGAGAGCATGAAAGCGTCTGAAAGAAGTGAGCTCATGAGATTACAGGGGTGTTATGGCATGGTATCATTAACATTTTAGAGCCCCAAATCTCTTGCCCAGTGGCTCAACACATGCTACAATAATATGGATATGGACAAGTGTCAATGGGTGCGTCTACCCACTCCAACACTTAAAATCTAGATTTGGATAGGTTAGTGTTAAATGTAATGGAAAGCTATATCTGAAACCCGAATTTATCATAATAGAAAAGAAATGATCATGACATGCTGGAAAAAAGATTTTCTGGATGAAAGGATGTTCTGTTTTAAGAATGTACAATTTCTCCTGAAATAATAGTTCAATTACATAGTTGTTTCCTTTTAAGATGAATTAAATGCAAATGTATTACTGAAGAATCCCACTAGTTATCTAATCAGCTATAAAGTGCTGTGCTAAGTTAATTAAGATGGTCCTCAGTCATAACATTCAAATATCTTCAGGCAAAACATTTCTTCATACCTCTTTTTTACACCTTGATTTAAATCCTAATTCTCAGATTAAAGCCAGTTTAAGGAACCCTAATGTTATATTAAAACGGAGTTAATCACCGCAACTGCTTTAGAAATCACTTACCATATATTAGTATGCAGAAAAGAATATCTGGAATATGCTAAAAAGGCCTAAAAAAATATTTTTGTGGTCCACCGAGTGGATATGTACATATATTACTACAGGTTAATGAAACTGCAGATCTCTTCACTTTTCATATGGTTAGTGCATGTGTAAATATTTAATTAAGGCTTTATGCTCCAGATATTTGAACATAAAGATTGAAAAGACCTGGGCCCGTATTCTTAGATTCTTAGAAAACTCTTAATTTAGCTTAAAAACTTCTACGTAGGAGTCTTAGTTTAAAAGTGATTCAGGACCAATCTAAGAGCAACTCTGAGCAATGAAAAGACAAAAACTTTTATCTTAGTGAGGAGGCGGGGCTGACCCCATTGCTATGTCTTTTGAAGACTGTGATTGGTTGGTTGACCAAGAAGGAAAAAGAGCGCTTTTAAGGGTCATTAGTTTGAAATTGCACATGTATTTTTTCCTGTTTTACCATACTCACATGCACGCAGGCACACACGCACACACACACACATATATATATATTGTGAAGAGTTTGGCTCCAAAATGCGATAACTCTGTTTTTTAAAAAAAATCAAAAATCATGTTTTTTTTATAGTGCATTCCAATTAATATCATTCAAACTGCAGTTTGTTTGTTTTGATTTAAGCTATAATAACTAAAAAAATACAGCTAACTAACACAATAAAAGACAATAAAAACACGATAACATAATAAAAAACATGATTTTTGAATTTATTTTTAAAAAACGGAGTATCTCATTTTGGAACCAAACTCTTCATATATATATATATTTTTATTTACCATGCTGTTAATGTCAACGTATTTAATAGAAAATTAACAGTGACAAAATAAGTTTCTGTAAGGGCTGTTTGTGTGATTAGATTGTGACCGTTGTGACAGAACCAAATTATCTCTGCTACACAGTTGCATTTCTCCAGTTGCTAAATATGTTAATGTGGTGATTTCTTCTATTTCTGGAGCTATGGCATTTTCTGCGCTGTCTTGGAGATGTTAGCGTGTCTCTACTAGGATCGGTCACAAACATGAACCCTGCACGATCTAATGTGTTGTGTCTTATTAACTCACTGTCATTCAATTTAATTTAATTTTATGGTGCTTTTACAATTTGCATTGCATCAAAGCGGCTATACAAGGAAACCAAAACCAAGATAAACAAAAGTTGAACACACACAAAAACAATAAAAATTCTGATAAACCTTAAAAGTAATATGGAAATTATCATGCATTACAACACATATCTTCTTACTTTTTGTGTTTCGTCCATTTTCTCTGCTGCTAAAGAAACTCTTAAGTCTCTTAAAAGTCCTCCTCGCAACTCCTAAAATTCTCTTTTAAGCTCTTAAAAGCTCTTTTAAGGGTTAAGATGCTTTATGAATTACTTTTTTCTTTACTAGGATCTTTTCTGTCATTTTAAGGGGAAACGCCCACATTTCTAAGAATTTTCTTAGAATTTTGTCACTAGCAACTCTTTGCGCTAAGATTTTTCATGAATACGGGCCCAGGGCTCTTGTCGCAAAGTATGTGAGATGTCCCATCACAATCTCACAAAGTTGTAACTATTTTATGAGGTGGCTAATTTGTATAAATTTGTACATTTTTATTTGTATGTTTTAGTACGATTTGCTTTCGCACCATTGACGTTAGGGTTAGGAGTGGGGAGGGGCTTCGATATGGCATTTTCTAATAATTTTACATTTTTGTACAATTCACATCGTATGAATTCATTTTTTTCATCTGAATTTTTTTCTGTTATTGTGCAAGCTAAGCATAAAAACGTGCTCCGTACTTTACTGTAATTCTTAATGGTAAACTAATAGTGATTTACAATGTGAGCTGCCGAGGACGATATCGCAGGACATGTCCATTTAACTAGTCTAATCTGACAAAAATGTGTAATTATTCTATGAGACATTTGTGTACAAAAACATATGATTATTAAGAAAGAAGCAATGATGAAGCCCCAGCCAAACATCACTGGTGTAAAAGCACACCGTACTAAAACTCACAAATGATATTATTTGAATTGATACGAATTAACCACCTTGTAAAAGTTATGAATTCCTATGAGATGGACAATTTTATGTTTAAAACACAGATAGGCAATAAAAAGGCAAAAGTTACAGATTGCAGCTTTAAAATCAGCAATGATCCAGTTTGAGTTGTTTTAATCCATGCTCACCACAAATCTAGAATCTAGAAATGTCGAAGTTACCTTCTGAAAGCGAATCTGGTAACAACTAAAGTGGGGCTTCAAATATATCCCTGACTGACTTGCCAGAGTAATCTTAAAAACAACATTCCAGTTTCAGTCTGGTCACTTTTAATTAACACAAAAACGATGCATCACGCGGTTTAATTAATATTTCAATACCCACTTCGCTCCCGTTTGCCACTTAGATGAGGCTAATTTGGAAATGACATACCCATAGACCATGAGCCCATAAAAAATGCACCAACCACTTAAAACCAATGGACATCCAAGAGAAAGACTCTTTACCCCTTCGCTATTCCCTGATGAGTTTAGACTTTTACTTATAGTCAAACTGGATCATATTTGAATGTATGTCCCAAACTAATGCAATCGCTTTCTGCTTCGGCTCTGAAGACAAGGCGGAACAGTTTGATGGTAAAACATTATCCTCTTTTAAATCTAACGCCTTGCAAGTGTTCTTCAAATGTAACGCACAGTTAATAATTTACTGGTCACCCCTCATTACGTTATTTATCGCCAGACCGTCTGTCGTCTTCTGAAGTTCCACGGACACATAAAACAGGTCTTACAGCTTTGGACAGGAACCCCGATCTACTCTGGTTACATTATAAGTGAAGAAATGAACTTGACAAAGCGCACAGACTAGCTTTGCTGCTGTCTGGAAGTTAGTATTTATTTCCTATAGGGAGCTCATAGTTAATGGAAAAAGGTTACAGATTTCACACGGTTGTTGAGATGCTTGCTAAACAAATGTGTCAGTTTGGTTTAGTGCAGGGCTATAAAGCGATTTGATCGTATAAAAATCTGCAAAAATCTTTCATAAACGGTCTTTGATGTGAAAAATGTGCTTAGCGCCACGTCAGGTTCGCACTTTTGCTTGTTCGAGTGCTGCAGGTTTTTGGAAATATAAGCCATTCTTGCCTCTCGTAAAGGATTTGGACGTTGACAGCAGGGGCGGAGCCAGAGGCCGCCCCGGTCCCCCCCACCGAATGCCGGCAACATTTTTGCGGAACCATTTCTGTACACAGTTGTTCCCATATGGATGCATTTCATCAGTGCACCTCAAACAAGTACTTCTCCACCCAAACTGAAGGTGGCGGTAATGCACTCAACTTGAATTTCAACCACCAACACAATTACAGAAGAAAAAGAAGTAGTGTTGTTGTTGTTGTTCGCGCGTGCTCCAACGGACTTTGCGCGTGCAGTAGGAAGACCGTCTGTTTCCCGCCACGAGAGAAGAGGTCACAGGTAAGTTAACAAGAAGAATTAAGTTTATTCACTATGTTTGAAACGTTTCTTGTCTTAATGTATGTATATTATGGCAGGTGTGCTGAAGTTGAAACAGACATAGTAAAGTTTGCTAAGTTAATTTAGACTGTTAACTTAGCAGTATGAAAGCTATAAACAGTTTCTCTGTGTCAGTGTCATTTAAAAGAGCGTTGTAGAAGGCCAAATAAAAAGTAGTCAACTTTCAGTGCTGATTTAGCTTAATGGTGGTGGTCTGTCTGTGTCATATCCTTGAAAGGGAATTAAAATGTTTTGTTGGCAGTCAAATGATAATATGCAAAGGAATATTTTTGAAATGCTTGCCCATAATGTTAAGGTTACTATATTTTGTTTTTTTCTGTGATATTGTAATGTTTGTTTGATAAAAGTGCATTCTGGTAGGCTATATTCTTATGTCGTGTAAATTGTCAATATGGTGTGAGCTTTATCACCAATTAAAAAGACACCACCTTCTGCAATGCCACACTGTTTCAGATCTTTTTTTAAAATCAGTTTAGTAATACATTTAAAAGCTTATGTGGATCTTCATGATGTAATTCTACATGGCAATCACTGCCTGTTTAAGTAAATGAGTGAGTGACTAAGAAACACTACTAGATCCACAGTGACTTGCCACATAGGGAAAAAAAAGATGATATCAGTTTCTGTGCTACCCCTGTGTGAGCTATGGTCTCAGTCTGGCCACCCCTATGGAAATGGTCTGGCTCTGCCACTGGTTGACAGGTGCTCTTTTATATATCAATGACATTATTTAGACATCGTTAAAAGGCAGAGATCCGAGAGCTGTTCAGCTTTGCAAAATTTTAGCGATTTATAGATTTCACATCTGAAAGAGAGGCGTACAACGCTTTCTGTGCATACATCCGTTCTATGAATCACACGTACAGTACACACTTTGAGAAATGATTGTAAGATGAAATTTAGGACGGTTTCTATGCAACATATAAATGAGGCCCCAGGTTTGGTGCTGGTCTAAACCAGCATAACTTTGCTGTTCAAACGAAAACTGGGCGGGTGAAGCTGGTTAACCAATATTTTCAATGATTCTGCTTGACCAAGGAAGTCTTGCTAATAAAGCTAGTTAACAACATGGTGGAGTTGTTAACAGAGTACCAGATATACAGCAATCCAGCATCCCAAACCAGGGAGGCCAGATATGGAATCTAGCAGAACATTGATGCATCTAGCATGCAGCCCAGTTGAGTTAGCTAACAATACAAACAACTTTTACAATGAGATATCCAAAGCAAGGTCAATACACTGATGTAAGATGACTTGTGAAAATGGAAGTAACTGCTAACTATATTTTGACATTGAACAAAACATTAGGGAGAAGAGCCTGTAAGTGTCAGGTAAAGTCATTCAATTTGACATTAAATGCCCTGAAGAGCCATAGGCCTACATAGCATTGTTGTAAAGTCCAAAACCACCAGCTGTTTATGCATTAAAACATTGCAACAAAAGCAGGAAAAATGTAACAAAATAACAATTTCTGAGAGCATTTGTAACAATTGTAGTGTTTTATTTGGTAAACCGTTGAAAGCTGTTTTCTAAATTGACTGATCATTAACTTCATGATCATCCTTTTTTGAAATGAGTTCAAATGGGAATGATTTTTTATATTTAATATTTATTTTAAATCTTATACATAGATTTAAAAAAGGATTAGGAATGTGTACCGCAGGGAAGGCAAAGCAAGCGATTTATTTTACATTTACGAAAGCGATCTTTCAATCAAAAAAGTTTAAGCAACATTATATTATTAAGTACTTTAGAAAATACTTCCTTGTTGGTTTAATAAAGACGACAGTGATTCAGTGTGTTTGTTGTGCTGTATCATCCTATTAGCAGTAAGAGCCGATACCAGTAAAAACATAATCCAGGTGAATTTGAAGTTCTAACAGGCCTCTGAATTAGATGATTGCTGTTCTCCAGGGTGCTTTAGCACTGCAGCTGCTTTCTTCCTCTGGCTCATTGCCCATTAGGAGACATGCTCATCACACAGGGAAATAAATAGACCTGCATTTAAGAGACCATGGTGCTAATAGGCCTATGCAGTGATGCTTGTCTCCATAACTGAGAGCGCTCGTGAAATATTAAAGGTTATAAACAAATACCCTCTGATGATGGCTAAAGCAGGAGAGAGAGAGAAAGTGAGAGTGGGGCACTTCAAGAAAAGAAAGTTCTGCAAAATAAACCTCTGGTGGATGGAAATCTAACCTTTTCAGTTAGGTTTAATGCCAACATGGAGATGTTTGTGAAGTGCTTATTTCCTAGTGACATTTGCATTTTGAATGAAGACACTTATTGACCCATTACCAGATGTACAGTAGTTGACAAATAAACCGTACATGTATCCTATGGTGTGAATGCAAGAATTTAGAAATGACTAACAATGATAAATAGTAATATAAAATAATATATTATTAAAGATCCAGTTTGTAATTTTTGGGATTATCTATTGATAGAAATGCAATATAATATAGCTATTATATTGTGTATAAAGAGCTTACACAGTGAAGCATTATGTTTTTAGTACCCTATGAGCTATTTCTATCTACATACATCCCCCTGCATGTAATTCGCCATGTTCTGTCAGCCGTCGTAGTGTTTCGAAAGGGAGGGGTGGAGTGAGCGGTTGGTTGCAATTCGCAACCAACCTTGCCGCTAGATTTCACTGACTGGACCTTTAACTGTTTGTTTTCTAAATTTTTGCTGTCACATAGGACATATTTAGCCTATGGTTTATTTTTCAACTATCCATACAAATAATTGACGCTATTCTGTTGACTTTTTATGAAACATTTATTTATTTACTTTAAAAAAATCCATAATGATATCTAATTAATCTTACACCATTCCTCACCATTTCTCCTTTTGTGTTTCATAGAACAAATAAAGTCAAGCAGATTTGGAATGAAATACTCTTAGGATGCGTTTACACTTGGCATTAACATGCGATCTCGGTGATCCGAACAAGCAGATCGGATCTTCAGACAATCAGGACACAGCGCGTTTACACTTGTCAACAAGTGGCTTCCACATCTGGATAACTGATCGGATCGCTATAGTTTCCCGCAATTTAAAAATAGCCCCGGTGCGGGGAGATTTCACACAACACGTATAACGGGGAGGATGAGCATGTTACACATTTGATACGCAGCCATGTTGAACTCGAGGCAGCGGTGGGAAGTAAACCGCGGTTAAAACGATTAATGATCTTATATGTGAAAGTATAAGCAGAGGACGTTTGTAAAATGACACAAGCTTTTGCACACACACACACACACACACACACACACACACACACACACACACACACACACACACACACGCACACACAGACTCTAACGGTGTTTTTAATCACATCATTTGTTTATTCATGTCACAGACACATAAAATAATCACATAAGTAGGCCGAAGTTCCTATGATCAAAAGCGACCACTTACATCGTTCTCGTCTATTTGGGTTGGTTCGGCTGAAAGTGACAGCGCGTCGTTTCTTTGGTCTGTGCCTTAAATAGCGTGTTTACTGACATCAGCTATTAGCAACACTATACAATCTTGTTTCTGTGTGTAAATGATATACGGTGTATTCAGAGCTCCGTTTCAAGCTGCCCGTCTGCCGCTTAATCTGTCTTCCGGGGACGGTACTTTCGAGTCAGATCCGTGGGCGTGGCTTGTTGGGGCAAATCTTTGGTGTTTCAAGTCTTACGAAACCTTTACCCTAACCCACTCCCTAACCCTAACTTTACTCTAACCATCTAAACTACCTATGATTGTTAAAATTGATTAAAAAACACGTTTGGGTGATGACGTCAGACTCGAAACACCAAGGATTTAGTGAGAGCCGTACGAGACACAAGCGGCAGCAGCCCTCGGGGAACCGGAGAGTTGATTACGGCGTATAGGCTACAGTAAACACACACACGTATGTTAGAAACAAGCTGGTATAGTGTTGCCATTCGTGTCTGTGACATGAAAATAAACAAATGATGCGTTTTAAGCTGGCGCTGTGTGTGCGAGTCAACGCCATTCATGGCAGTCACAAATACAGCGATGATACAGCTGAAGTGGTCAAGTAAAACATCTCGTGTGATTTGACATAAATCCTCTGTAGGTTAAAGTATCCATGATAATTTCGTGGGAAAATGAACGACTGTGCAACGTTCGGGAGCAAACTTTCCGCTGCAGTCTGACAGGTTTCGGACACACGAGAGAATAATGATAGCGGGCGGGTTTTCTGTGAAATTGTACCGGTAAATGTAGATAAACTGTCTGGATTGCATTTACATTACACTGAGATCCGATCACAATGCGTCCTCGACTACCTCTGGATCAGGACACGCTGATCGGATGACATTCCGATCAGAAGCGAGTTTACACTTGTCTTTTCAATGTGTATGTGGACAACATCCAGATACAGGTCGCATGTTAATGCCAAGTGTAAACGCACCCTTAGAAGAGATTGGACCTTTAGAGTTACAAAAAGAACTTTAAAGTTCAAATATGAATTTCTAATAATCAAAATGTTCTATTAGTAACCCTTTGTTATTTGGTATACTGTTAGAAGTTACTTTTAGAACCTCTATTGTGGCAAGAGGGTTCGAATTAGAACCTGGCCTGTTACCAAGGTTCCTTTTTGAACCTTTTCTAAGATGGACTATGTGGGCTATTTTCTGCTGCTTTGTTGTTGCTGTTATTATAATTCTTATTAATGTCATTTTATTATCATAATTTTAGCCTAGTTTAGTTTACATTTACATATTTATAGATTAATATGTAAAAAAATGCACAAAAAATTTGAGAGTAGGACACCACCATCTCAAACAATAAACATGTAATTTCCCCATGAAAAACAGAGAAAAACATCTCCAATCGTTTTAACTTATTTTAAACATCTAAAATGCCAAAGACTTATAATTTCAAGAGCCAGTGCAACATTCGAGCAAATTCGGAATGCTTCTATACTATATGTACTACTTGGAAATAACATTGGAAACTGCGCTCATAGTCAGACATACGACCTATGAACTCATGGAGACGTCACATCCAAAATGCTTGCAGTCATGCAGTGAGATTAGCGTGGAGCTAATTTATGCGAAACGTTAAGAAACTGTAAAGTATTTGACTGGAACGCTGTGAGGTCGGAAGTGGGATATTTCAACTCAACTTCGTCTCGAACGAAGTCTTGCGTTCAAATGTCTCTCTCGCCCGTGGCGCAACTCAAAACCGTTACAAACTTTGCTGCGCGAGCGCAGATACTGAGATGAAATGCTTGAATATCTGTGGTAAGACTTAACAAAATGACCATGACCTTTATGAAAACATGAAAATAAAACAAATTAAATGCAAGATTAAAGTTTAGACGTGGTTAATGTACATTAAAATACAGACTGAAACTCTGTTATTTCACCGATGTCAAAGTGACCTTTTTTCTATTTAGGAGTGAAAAAGTTATTAAGAGAGATGTTTAGGGCTATACAAAGGCAACATTTGTGTTAATTATTTCACCCCTCACTTTAGAGAAAACTATAAACATATATTACTGAAAAGGGATGCTAAAAGACACAGGTGACAACGCACCTGCAAAATGGATGAACCGCATTAACACAATATGGACAACAATCAGAGCGTAAGTAATGAATGTAAATGAATATTTATGTGTTTAACGTTAAAAACATTGAGCAGATAATCCTTGATCTCCATTTATGCCTAACCACAAGGAACATGCTACAGGTAATGTTTAATCTAATTTGATAAATTCATAATCTGTGAATAAAACATTTTATTGAGACAGGCTTGTGGCCTGAAGGAGTACTGCAGAGGACACAACATAACACAAATGAGTTTCACTGATCTGTGGTGTTGTGTTTCCAGTGCTGTGTCCACCTATATGTGACACTTGTGTCTTAAGTAGCACGGGAACATTTTTAGCAATCGCCAAAAATTCAGGGTATGGGTGAAAATTATGCCAAAAAATCATTAGGATATTAAAGATCATGTTCCATGAAGATATTTTATTAATTTCCTACCGTAAATGTATAAAAACTTTATTTTTGTAAGTGGATGGCCTGCTACAGTGCCTCTGATTAACAACTTCAAAGGCGATTTTCTCAATATTTTTCTTTTTTTGCACCTTCAGATTCCAGCTTCGTAAACAGTTGTTGTTCCGCCAGATATTGTCCTATCCTAACAAACCACACATCAATAGAAAGCTATTTCTTCAGCTTTCAGATGATGTAAAAATCTCAATTTGAAAAATTGACCCATAAGACTGGTTTTGTCGTCCAGGGACACATATGTTATGCATTTGTGCCTTTTCCTGCTCTGCACATTTAAAGCCCACTGTACGGTATGTAAACATCAAGTCTACGATGGTGAACTTATGTAGAGATCTGAGTAAAGTGGTTTGCTATACTGTATTAGTATAAAGGTATATTTAAATGAACATTTTTTATTTAGTAGGCCATCATACACTATGATTTGGCTGTGCTGCAGAATTTGTCCGTGCAAGACGCTGAGCAAGATTTCCTCAATGATCTGGATACCATCGCAGGTAAGCAACATATTATTTATATTCAGGTTTCTTGCCTCTCTCTCCATTCAGTATTTCTGGTCAGTTTTAGGGGGATTTATTTATTATAGTTTCTTGAAACAATGATGCTAAAACACCAAAATAAATTAGTTTAAATCTTTGGACAATACACAATAACAGCAATATGAACATGAATGAATGATCCTTATCATTACCTCAGCCAGTGGCATCTTGATGTTTACTGATGATAGATATCCCTCTACTGTGATCTGCTGTGTGGGATGTCATTAAGCTCTAAATCTAAAACTACAGAGTTGAAGATGTTAAAGTTAATTGTTATTTTATTAATTTGTCTGTTTTTATTTCTCTCAGGTGTCAGTGAAGCCTACATGCAATGTGGCAGCTGATGGGCAAAAGGTAATTGTAAATGTTTTTTAAATGTTTTTTTTTTGTGTTGTATTTGTATGACTTATTATTGCACTTTTTTCAACAAAAAAAACAGACCTGAAACTGGCACCCTGCAGTACTGAAGGATCATACAACTGGGATATACACAGCTCTTCACTGCATACATTACTTTATGGACTTTCTCTCTGTTTATGGCTGATGTTAGGAAGAATGTTACTGAGTCACCATTCACTTATATACAAAAACGCTAGTCAAAAAGCAAACATTTTTCTGTTGTGCTCTGCTAAGGAAAGAGAGTCAGGAGGGTTTGGAATATGATGGTGAGTAAATGATCACATATTACAGATTAAAATGGGCATTTTTGTTTGTTTAAATAAATGTATGCAGTGAGGTGGTGTTGCTTTATTTCATAATTATTTTACTTGTTAATGTCATACACATCACAATCAGATTTTAAATAAAATGTATTGTACTTTTGTGTTTTGTCTGAAATTTTTGCATGCACACAATACATATTTAATGGAGAATCATGGTGTTATGTCCGTGTTATGAAATGTTATAGTATAATGTGTAACATAATAATAACAATAGTAATAATAATACTACTGAAATGGTGACATAAGGGTTCCAAAAGGAACTCTGCTGGTTCTTTAATGCACCATTAAGAGGGTTCCAATTGGAACCTTTCTAAAAAAGGTTCAAAAATGAACCATTAAGGTTCCTCCACAGTTACAATTTCCAGGAACCTCAAAAGGTTCATTTTTGAACCTTTTCTTCTTAGAGTTTACAGTAAATGCTTGAAAATGAATTATGATTTAGAGAGATTCCACCTCTTTAAATTTGCAGCTGTGGCATTAAAATGTGTTCACATACTTGCGGAAATATGACTTGAAGATAAAATAAGTGAATCTTGGAATCTCTGAGAAACATTTAAAATAACAAAGAAGGAATTGAGTCTTTAGAGGATGGGTAAGACCATTAAAACCTGTGTTTTGTGTTCTCTGTCTCTGTGTCTTTATCTTACTTTTTTCCTTTTTCTTCATACTTCTTATACACACTTAAAGTTTTTTTTATGTTGTTGATATGTTTGTGTGGTGTTTTTAACATGCCATGTGCAAATTCATCAACACCATTGCTGAGTAGTCTTTCCATATGACTGCAGTTTACCAAAGACCAACATTTTTTGATATTGGATTTTTTTGACCAGTAACGGAAAAATCTGAAGACCATTTTGACGGAATACAATGAGGGCAATAATTACCTGTCTTGTTGAGTTGGTACACTCTAAAAAATGCTGGGTTAAAAATAACCCAATCTGGGTTATTTTGGTAACTCCGCGCTAGGTCAAAAAGGGTCGAACCCAGCGCTGGGTTATTTTAACCTAGCTGGGTTGGGTTAAATGTTTGATGCTATAGCATCTAATAATTTCCTTTCATCAGAACGTGATAATGAATGGACTGAACGTGATTGTGAGTGGCCGGGTACCATCCCTGCCTGGAACGCGAGCATGAACAGCAGTGTTTCTGCCATAATTTCAGTTTTTGTTGTTTCTGGATCTGATACTGCAAAGCATGACCCTCGCCTCCACGCATACACACACAGGCGTGCACAAACCAGCATTGTGGTGTCTGCATACTATTTCCTTTACAAGAGCGCATAGCGACTACATCATTTTCAATAAACATTAGCTTTCAATGAGTGGAAAAATGTCTCTCTCTGCGTCTTCTCCGCTCAGAGAGCAGCAAAAGCAGCAGATTCATGACCGAACCGCAGCTTACTTATGAATGAATAAATGAATGAATAGAAAAGAACTGTGTTTCGAAGCACTCAAAATTGTTCTGTCATTGTTACTGACTGGACATATGAACATAAACATTTGACTGTAATAATTATTTTATGTCTGACAACACAAACGACAGTAAACGACTCTATGTAAATATAAAGGAACAATGGCTTTATTAGGCAGTCAGTTGTATGAAAATACACTTCAACGCAATTAAAACGCGATGACGTCACGAACATGCTAATTAGCACTGTTGAATGTGGCATATAACATACTCATCAAGGGTGCAGGGTGATGAGTTTGCTTCAAGCTTTTTAAATGCATGAAGAAATTACTTTTACAAATGCTATTTTGATGCCCAAAGACGAGTTTTAACTGATACAATTATTGACTTCAATGGGACTTTAAAATAATTCTGAATTAAATGCACCAAAACTTTTAAGATTTGTTCCTTTCTTTATCATTTTAGTTAGCTCGCATATACCTCTAGTAAGCTCCAATGCCCTAAAGTTAGAAGAGGGCTTTACCCCTGGAATAAATATACGTCATGGCAAGATTAAAGTAGATGCTGGTTTATAATTAGCTCAGTCGCCCCCAGCAAGAGATCTCTAGTACATCTTTGCCATCTTGATGGAATGAGGATGTCAGCAGGGTTGGTTAGGAAGAATTGAGAAACCTATCAGAGGAGTAGATTATTCACACCATAGTGTGTATTAACACAGCAAGAGTGCAGAGCTCTATTAATGAACTCCAAACTGAATCTAAACTGAGAGCCAAGCATGATTAGACAGAACTACAGATGTCATATTAGTCAGCACCAACACACACACACCTTGACAACATTCTGCATTCAAAAATTAGTTAGAGCGTGACCCTTCGGAGTGAAGTACGCTGGCCCCTCAGGCCCTGAGCTCCATCAATCCTGTGCGCTCGTTCTCCATACCATCCATTTTCCATCCGAGAAGATCTAACCTCCGCAGCTAGTTGCCCTTAATGAGCTAAAACACGCTTTCAATCATCTCCCAATCAATACATTTAAGCCCCCTCGCCCTGCCGCTGTCACGCTGCACGGTGGCCCCATTAAGCCTCCCAGATGTCTCAGCCCCTCTGTTGATTCTAAATGAATTCATGCAATTACCAGAGTACCCCTCTGTGTCGACAAACAGTTTTTTGAAGGAGCGTTAGGGGAGGAGGAGAACTTGTTGTAGGACAGGGAGGAGAAATGGAAAAAAACACTAGCTCTGACATTTCAGGGAATTTCACAGGGATGGCTAATCGAAAGTGATCAGTGGAAGGGTTTAATATTTAACCAGTCAGCAACGCAGCCCAAAGTTTCTAATGAAATTATAACTCATGCTTGAAAAGCAAAAGTGCATGTGTTGTGGGAGCCTAAATTATTCAGCCGCCCCATATCTCGGCATTTCTGTTCAGCCACAGACAAACGCGGCGCTAGCAAGCTTTTAAGAAAGGAGGCAGGCCGTGACGGGTGGAATGATACGAAACAAGATGATTACATCTGGTCCCAAATTAAAATGACTTGCAGACTAAGGTACATCCAGGAACAACTTAATTGTGTTCAATAATCGATTCCCTTAACTGAGAGACTGACATGCACGACTAAATCACCAGGTGTCCCATGTACCTTATAAAGCCTGTGTGCCATCCCCTCGCCCAGTACGGCTCTCCTGTTTTTGCCAAATGGTTGATATCCTTAGGGCAACATCATGTTGACCCTGGGACAACATTTAAATCAACCAATCAGATTTCAGAAATAAGTTTACAGTTTATTTTAAATTTAATCTTCCAACCAGGATTAGGTGCTTCTAGACCATTGTTTTTCACTTATCATTTACCTCTTATTTTAGGGGTAAGTTATGGTTAGGGTTGGGGTTTGGTGTGGGTATAGGTTTTATTTATAAAAATTTTGTCCTTAGGTCAACAAAATATGTTGTCCTGATGACATCAATCAATCAGGTCAAAATCAGGTCGAGTGCCCAGTACACCTATGACTCGTTTTTCCTGAAGTATATTTAAAAAAGTATTTAATTATCAAAAAGTACATTCATTAGCTCTTCTTGAGAAAGAGAGATGAGGGGCCCACAAATCTATGAGGGCCGGTAAAATATTTAGGGCGGCAGCATTCATATTAATGATAACATTACACATACGTCTCGCAAAATTCAATTAGAATTCACCTCGACATTGATGTCAGGAGCACGTCAGGCATATAAATGTGCCGTAGCTTCAGGTTATGGTGTCTATTTTCATACATTATTTTTAAGGTAGCCTAGCTTTTGGCCACTCAACCACCCTTGCGGCGTTATTCCAACAGAAAAAGAATTACATACTTGATGGGAACTAATTAGATCAGTCCTCACCTGTAAGTCCTCCAGGCTGTTGTATCCTGACTTCCCTAAGGTTAATACGCACCAACTTTTCACAGGAGCTCTGGTTGCTTTCGCACACTTTTAGCCCTGTTATGTGCTTTGAGGCAGACTGAAAAGTAGAAGAAAGCAAGTGAGCAGTAAAGTATCCAAATGAGAGTAAACTAAACACAAAACAAGAGCTTGTTTAGTAAGCACCATCTGCCTTACTTTTCTAGGAAACTGGCTATTTCATTGTATAGAAAATATAATGGTTTAGGTCCTGGATTAGGATGATACATTTTACTCACTTGATTTTATTCAATGAGTCATGATATGTGTTTTGAGTTGTGCGCAAATGTAATTTCATCACAATGATCACACTTTTTAAGAACAAAAAAAATAATTTTTTTCCACATAAAATTACATTTTTTTCTTGTAAATTTCTTGTAAATTTGCAGTCTTTTTCTGTAATTTAACATTTTTTTAATGAAATTTCACTTTATAAATGATCTCTTAAAAAATAAAAATTGTCTGCCAGCTGGGGCACCACATGGAAAATCTATAAAAAAAAACAGTAAAATTGCAGTTTTTATACATTATACATGAAAAATCTGTAAAAATAACAGTACAATTAGTTTTTCATACCATTGAATACCATATTAAAGATTTTTTTCCATCTTTGTTGCAACCGTTTTGGAAGGGCCTTTTTCTGTTCCAAAATGACTGCACTTTGGTTTGGATGACGAGTGTTTGGCCTGCAAGTCATACCAAAGTTGTTTAGCTGGGTTCAGGTCTGGGCTTATACAGATCAGTCAAATTCTTCTAGATTGTAATAATAATTTATTTTTGATTGGTGTGTAGAACGGTTGCTATAAAATTAGAAGCACACAATTCTCTAGAATATCATTATATGCTGTAACAGTAAGATCTGTGCTCTCGGAAATTATTAAAGTATTCAAACCTGTTTTTTAGAAGGAGTATTTCCCAATACTTTTGTCCAAATAGTGTATGTGTAAAACATAACTAGAACTGATTTGGCTTGATATTTTCTTAGATACTAAATTGTGAAAAGCTTTACAAGATCACTTTAGAGAGCCCATGGTGTGATTCACATTAATATACTGCATCTACATCAACTTTCCCTCTCTGAAAGAAGATAACACTGCTGGATGTCAATTACAAAGCGAATCCTAATATTTATTAATTCTTTCTTTTTATTTAAGGCTGGGAGTGAGACGTTCAGATGAAATTTGTGTTGTTTTCCTCATTTCTGACAAGCTTCATTTGTGTATTTTTTAAATTTATTAAACTAACATTTAAAAGTAAAGCAGGACCACAGAGAAACTGGCAGACCAGGGGCCACACATTCATTTCTGAGGGCACATTTGATACTTGCTAAGTTTCTAATTGTTCCAATAGAGAGAAAAAAAGGATACCTTTCAAGAAGCTTCTGTTTCATGCACGCTGATTAAAGAATGTGTGAGATTTTAGTGACATGGCGGGTATTATTAATTCATTGCAAACAGTGGAATTTGGGTGTGTTGCTTTGAAAAATGTTCAAAACTGCTGGTCTGTAATAAAAAAGCAGCTCGTATAAAAAATCGAACTCATTAACATTTCATTGGCAAATTCTCTTTCATATGAAATATCCCCAATATACGGCTGTCACAATCAATCAGGTGTCCAGAAAAGACAGTCTGACACACGAATAAAGGGATGGGGAATATGTCAACGGTGGCGCTCGCTGTTTCTTCTCTCTGTCATGTTGCCAAAGCCCAATGTTAAGCAGACACCACAGCCAAAAGAAAACGTGAAGCCTGAGATTCCGACACAAAAGAAAGAAAAGAAGAAAGTTCAGCCTTTCTGTGACAGAAGTCTTCGGCTAAGGTTATGTTATCTTTAGAGGCAAGAGAGAAGTTCTAAAGCACGGATTTCTCTTGCATTGAGATCTTTCGGGATGCGTTTGGCAAGAAAACCACTCGGCTCATAATTGTGTAATTGCATGCTTGGTCCCCCACTCCCGCGTGAATTCGCTTACTTTCACCTTGAACTCAACTCTTGAAAGCCCTGGCACGGAAGCAGGGGAGAGATGAGGGAGAATTCAAGAACATGTGCGTGTGATTTTGCCCCTGAGTGGAATTCGGCACTTAAAAAAAAACTAAAAAGAATCATGGATTGAAAGCCATCAAATTCCTGTACTTCAAAAGCAAGAGTTTACTTAATTACTCTGACGATTAAATGTTAATTAGTTGGAAAACTTGAAGGCAGACAAAACACTGGAAGACTGTGAAAGTTCCACCTCACCAGAATAATTAGGGTATGACACCAGGAGGGTTTGATCTTTATGCAGGTCGTCATCCTACCATGCTTCAACTATCAGTTTATTCTTGCTGAACGTCCACTTGCCACAATATGCAAAGGAACACTGCACACTGACCCTTTCTGGGTAACTCTATGTTCCATTGGTTATGTGGGTGAAAAAGTCAACCTGTTCTCATGGGAAAACATTTCTTTATATATATATTAGAAACAAGCAGACACAAAAAGTGTCCAAATGGTAACGTAAATGCTTTTCTTTACACTGACACTTTCCTTAAAGTAGTTGGGGTTTTAAAGGTCCAGTGTATAGTTTTTTTAGATCTATTGACGTACATGCAATATAATATACATGTCTTCAGAGGTGTATAAAGACCTTACATTATGAAGCGTTATGTTTTTATTACCTAATAGGGATGTAACGATTCACCGTGAGCCGGTTGAAAATCGATTATAATGTGTGACGATTCAAATCGGTTGAGGTGTGAACTGAATCGCGATACATTTTTTGAACAGCAGGGGCCACCATGTTCACTGCAAACCTACACGTGGACATGCTGATATTTCTTAAATGCAAAAATCCAAGAAAAGCACAGACAGTATTAGTTTGTTTATATTAAAGAGACTTTTTCTATTGTTAATTTGTTATAAAATTGCAGTTTAGTTTTGTTATTTAAAATAAAAGATAATTTTATTATACAAAGAAACGTGAAGCATTTAAGAAATAATGCAAGGGAAGTTGTTCATTTCTAATTTGTTTCAACTCATTTTGTAAAAATAAATCGTGAATAAATCGCATCGTGAGCTGAGTGAATCGTTACATCCCTATTACCTAAGAAAGAGCTATTTCTATTTACACCACAAGTCCATTTACATGGAATTCGCCATGTTGTTTCTACAATAGCCCTAAACTCACAAACTGCTCTACAGAGCACGTTTCGTAAATACGTTATCTCCTTCGGCAAAGAAGTGAAAATGTGACGACATCTTATTTCTGTGCAGCCACCGTAGTGCTTCGAAAGGGAGGGTTGCAATTAACAACCTCACCGCTAGAGGCTGCTAAAATCTCCAAATTGCTCCTTTAAAACGTCTTTAAGATAAAGTAAAAAATGAACACTTTCATCAAGTTTTCTGTCACATAAAATTAGAAGAACGCAACGCAAGACTGAGAAACCCTGAAACGTTTTAAATATGAGGAACTGACAGGTACTCAAGTATACTTTAACATCTTCACAATAAATATGCATAGTTTCTCAACTGAAACTACCGCGTAGAGAGATAGTTCACCCAAAAATGAAAATTCTGTCATAATTTATGCATCCCCTTATCATTTCAACCTGTATGACTTTCTTCTGCAGACCACAAAAGAAAATATTTGAAGAATGTTGAGAACTGAACGACGGCCCCATTGACTACCCATTGACTTGCATTGGTTTGGTGTCCATACAATAGAAGTGAATGGGTATCGACGTTGTTCGGTTACAAACATTCTTACATGCAAGAAGATGAGTAAATGATTACAGAATTTTCTTTTTTTGAGTGAACTATCCCTTTAATTATTCCGTTTTCTTCGTCTCTTGACCTATTACTTGTATGTCGCAATCTCTCCCCTCTGTAACAAAAGGTTGCAGATGAGACCAGGTGGAAAGAAGTAGAGAAGGTGTAGTAGCATCAGGTTAAGTGTGCACCAGGAAGTTGACACACTCTCGTGCCTACCGGGCAAGTATTATTCCTACTGTATATCATTACGGGTGAGTTGTCCTAATTAGCACAAGGGCAGAATAATGAATACAACTCCATTAATCAAAAGGTAATATATGTAAAAGCAGTACTTTTGGCCTTGGGAGAAACTGCTAAAGGTAGACACTGAGAATAAAATCAAAGGAGAAGGAAAAACTGTTCCTCCAGCGGTGAACATTGCTTTAATATTCATTCAAACACAATTTCTTGTATTGAATATACACTTGCTTCACTAGGTGGAAGGCAAAATAGAAAAGGTAAACAACAGCTATATTTTGCAAATGACTTGAACTTAGTTGTTGATTATAAGGGATTTAAAAGTAAGAGCGTTTCGTATGCCTCATTGAGTGTGGATTGTTATAACTTTTTTGCCGTTTTACAATATGTTTTCACTTTATTATTTCAGATTTATTTATGCAACACAAATCACATATCTATGCCAAAGACGTCCTTCTATATTATATCTCCTCGAGAGCTTGCAGTTGCTACAGAATGCGCAGCTCAGCCCATCCGTCTCTTGTGCTGTCTCGATTACAGTAGGTGTACAGCACAGGACAATGCCTCAAATGTAAGCATCAACCAGAAGTGTCTCTATGTAGGTCATGAGGCGCAGATGGAGGCAGATGACACAGGGATGGTGGCGGGTAGAAATGTTTGAGAAAGCACTCAAGTGATCTCATTTTCCGAGGCTGCCACAACAATCTCCGCTACATACTGCTGATTCCACTAGTCCTCCTTTTTTGATACATTTGCACCTCCGAATCCAAAGCGAACATACTCGCACCCTCTCTGTGTCTTTCCATCTCTCTTTAGCGCACGTATACATTCTGCCGCTCTGACATGGATAGATGGATGCTGGTTTTAAAATGCTTTTTTTAGATGTAAAAATAAACTTGTGCTGAGTGAAAACTGCAAATGTTTTTATTTTGAAATGAAAGGAATGTTGAAGGAAGAAAGGAAGAGTATTGAATGAAAGAATATAACCATGTCTTGATGTATTTTAACTATTTATTTCATGTTAACTGTGTTGTCAATCTCTATTATTTTATATTCTCTATAAGTCTAGTGTTCCTGTAGTATGGTGCTTGCAACGTAAGGTTGTGGGTTCAGTTCCCAGGGATCATACAAACCAATAAAATGTGCACCTTGAATGTATTGACAGAAGAATGCATTAATATATTAAATCAGATTTACTGCTAACAGCAATTTTTCTCATATGAAGTTCCTTACAGGACTTTAATTAGGGGTTTCAAAAAAGGTCTGTTTTGAACAGAACAATAGTGAAATGTCCATCATTTACTTAAATGAAAAATAGATTATGTTCATGTATATTAGTTGTTGCTGCTGTTTTAAGTCAAAATCGCTTAACAAATAAATTTTGTTAAGGAATTATCAAACAGAGCTCAAATCTTCCAGCTACTCATTATAGGCTATCACCCTTTCCAAATTCATTAATGCTCTGCAGTTATTTTTTATTACAAAAAAATCTGTGATTCCAACCTAATTTAAAACGATGCAACTCCTATTGGAAAGAATTAAACAATTTCAAGTAATAAAGACAAATGATCATCTGTCATAAGCCCCTCCGTACCTTATTGATTGTCTCTGTTATAATAAAATATCATATATCATACTATTTCTGTAATTAGTCTAATTGATCTGTATAGCACCTACACAGAAGAGAAAACATTTAATATTTTGTAATAATAAAAAGTAATACACAGAGACCGTCTGAACATCAATATTCATATTATTGGGAAAAACAATGGAAAAGACAGAATGAGGCAAGTAGCTTGTGTTTCAACCTGACACCTCTTTCAGCACTTAAAAGACGACAGCCCTCTCCGCTTCTCTTCTCTTCTCTTTTCTTATTCTATCTTATCAGTTACATTTAGCACCTTAACAAGAAGAGAAGAAGCGTGTATCAAAGTAGCACTTTTGTCACATAGCATTAGAGCCCCTCTTTCCTCCTTTGGTTATTTTTCCCTGATCACAGATTGTTTTCTAGCAGGTGGAATGAAAGATACTGATTAAAAAATGAAAGCTGCATGTTCTCCATGCTTGCTGACGGCAAATTTGTTGAAAATCTGCCACCTCCTTTTTCATTTATACATGTCTTTATCCCCTTCCCCTTTCTTGCTTTTCCTCCTACAAGCTAATTTTAGATTTCTTTCAAAGTATGCATGTACAAAACAAGTAGATATCTGACAAATTTATTTTTAAAACTTATAAAAGAGCCCACATAGAGACGTACACAGATAGAGGTATATAAGAGTGAGATGTGCTCTTAGGTAAACCAAATGGCTCCCTTAAATAGAATTCAGTTGTATACACGCACAGTTCTGTAGCTAACTCACAACTAAATTCAACATTTGTATTATTCCTGTAAAATTGGTAAATTACAAACATTTTTTATTAAATCTGTGTAGTGTGCACATTCCGAACTGAACAGCCAGTTAATGCAACCAAAAGACTGACAGCAGACAACTGAGAAGTCTGTCTCTCTTGTCCATGAGCAGCACTAGCAAATATAAAAATGTCTCTTTGTCTTGTCTCATTGACAAATTTTGACACTGTCTTCCTCCACTGTCTCCCACCAGCTTTGCAGTCCAGGACCATGCAAAGTATTATAATCCATAAGCTTTTTACAAGCAGCAGCTAAAAGTTGACTGTCATTTTTTCCTCAAAAAGAGAATAAGAATTAAGTGCAGTCACACATTTTTTACAATTACTGAACAATAATTTAGTGGATTCACTCCAGCATTTGAAAATGTTTTTACGTGGCAATGGTGGCTAAAGTTATTGCTTATTCTTGTAGTCTGTTTATCTTGAAAAGAATAATGTAGAAGAAATCAAAACACACAAATGTGAGTCAAGTCAATACTTAGGGTCAGTGGTTCTTGTTCTTTCCTAACGTTACTTTTTTTTCAATTACCTAACGACTAAGAAAGAAAAAAACAAGTGTGAGTGAAAACTTCCCGCTTATTATCAGTGACGTCAGTGAGGTTAACGAAGAGGTTTAGAGAGCTGCTGCGCTTTAACTTCGTGTCTTATCTATTACTTAATTCCGTTGCTTTTTACGATGTCTATCAGTGAGGTTAAATTGACCACGAATGACGCTTTCTATCGCCTACCATTTTAACTTCCAGGTGTAAAATCTTGCGCTGCTATTTAACAAGAGATCGCTAGATGGTGCTAAAATTCTTTGATAAAAGTAAGTATAAGCGTTTCGTCCTGATAAAAATCTCCCTATAGCTTCTAGACTAATGCCTAATTATTGTTGTTTCGTGCTAACTACGTTTAAAGCAACAATAAATATATTCAATAACTTTTATTTATTTGTTTATTTATTTATTCCTCTCTCTCTCTCTCTCTCTCTCTCTCTCTCTCTCTCACACACACACACGCACACACACGCACGCACACACGCACGCACACACACACACACACAAACATACATAGGCCTACTGCATTGTGTTTCCATGTTTTATGACATAAAAGACATAATGATTTTTTATTGTACAAGCTGTATATTCTATTCCTAACCCAAAACACTCACAAAAAAAAAACATTCAGCATTTATATACTGTATATATAAAATTAGCATATGAATTATAAGTATGATATAACAAATGTCCTTACACAGTTACTCGTAATATAGGTCTTTACCCAATTCCTCCATACTCGCATACATTCATGTAATCACACTACAGATCACTTGGGGATGTTTTCAGAGAGCACTTCACAGTAAGTAGAAGCTGTCGGGTTGAGGGAAACAATACAAGATCGATATGCATGCGTAGTTCTGGGCCTCAAAGGTGAATCCCAGCATTTGGTTGAGACTCACACACACACATGAATTCATTAACTGATGCATCAGAGAGGCTTAAGTCAAATATAATAAAAGAGAGGCATAGACTAACAGATGTGAGAGGCTGTCCACTGCAACTAAAGCCATTTTTCTCAATGTGTTCAGAAAGGACCTTCATCTTAATCAATATTCTACACAAGCACATACTCTCTGTCTGTTTCACTGTCACATACACAGCCATATACAGTATATGAATATAAGCCGTTTTCTTTCTGGTTGTGAGAGAGACATTTTTTTCTCACCAAGGTCTTCAATGTCCTGACCCGCATGTAAACTACACTGTTTGTGCTGTTAACCTTTTACATCCAGGCATTTAATAGATAGGTAAACAACTAATCTAACATATATTTTGCTATCAATCAATGCAAATAAAAAAAATAGTATTTTTTTTAAAGAATCAGAGCGTGATAGACGGAATGTCGCTGATTTGTTAAAAAGCAACAAGAACCAAGTGCCCACCTGAGAAAGAAAGAGCACATCCGGAGCAAGCAAGCGCACAGCTGTGTTACATAACTTAGTAGACTGAGTGTCCTCGACAAGCACTAATCTCCCTGAGCTCCCTGTGTTCAACTGTGCAGTTCAAAAATCGGTCTGGCTCATTCGCTGCCAATGGAAACATTAATATATCTTAATAGCACTCTTGACCTTAACCGGTTCCATAGCGGCTATGGAATTCCCAACAGTTCCCTTCATCAATGACAGGACTTACCAGTTTTATATGTAATCAAACTATTTCGTTTCTATGGGAGTAAGACCTACGCTAACACACTAATGCTGACAGCGTATTTGTGAGTTTTAATGGCATATTTATATCCAGATAATGTGATGTTTTAGAGTAACTCAAATAAGCTGAAATGTTCTGTCCTGTAACAAAATGACAAGAAGACTTATTATTGTTATGGGACTATGCAACTATCTAATTTATCATGCCCTGTAAAAAAAATATTTTATGTAAATTTACATTTTTATTTTTTACGTTGCCACTATTGGCTGCACACTGAAAACATGCAAAGGGAACAAAAAGTCTATATTACTTTTATTTTACATGCCAGATGAACAAAGTCAAAAAGGTGCAAAGTGTCTTAAAAACAGACCCACTTTGTTTACCTACTATGTAAAATTAAAGTATTGTTTTTTGGTCTCTGTTTTCAGTGTGCAATTTTGGCAACTTCTTTGACATTTTTTTGCTCTATGTACCTGAGAATTGCTCTCATTTTTTTCTGAGTGCATACAATTTTTTTTACTGAATTTTCATGTATTTGTGAAACGCAGTAAAAATGTCAAATAACAAAAAACAGACGGCACATTTACATGGTGTAAATAACATCAAAAACGTTTTTTTTACATAAACATTATTTTATTTTTTTTGTCTGCCATTAAAGCTGCCTAAATATTACAGTTTTTCACAGTGTGTTAGTTACCTGAATGAGTTTACTAAATAACTAAACACAATAGCATTATAACTTCTTTTGGTTGTTGGGCAATACTGATACTGAGTTTTTCTAATAAAGTAAACCCTTATTATCCTCATACAGCAAAGTTTGACTAAATAATTGAATAATTCAGTTGATATCCATGGAATTCAATATTAAACAGTGCTGTTTTAACCCTTCCTGTAGATGTGGTGGACGGTGCACTGCGCTAAACCTGTGTTTTCACACATAAGGAGTGTGTCACGTCCACTGAGCAGTGCAAGACAGAGATCAGAGGTCAAACCCATTATGGAGTTAGAGAAGGACAGTGACATCCACTCGGCTAGGGATGACAAGGCTTTTGTTGCTATGGGAACAGAGGGTAAGAGGTCCGTCCTTGCCGAACTGTTCCCAGAGCCTGGGGACTTACCAATACGCAGTGGACCACATCTCCTGTCCTTTCAAAATAAAGCTGTCTTGTACTCTGCTGGACGTCTTGAATGTCAGCAAAGGTTTTGAGGCTGGCTTGTCAGCGTTAACACAATGCTAACTTGGTTTGATTGTCATTGGGAAAAAATGAATTAGACGTTCAGCAAATTGCACTTCTTGTGGATTTAACTTAGGAATGGCACTAAACCTATTTACCTGTACAGAGCTCACCTTTTTAGAACCTATATTACAGCACAAAGACACACAGATTTTGCTCAGTGTTTTCAGTGTTCCACTTCAGATGTGATGTTGGATCCCAGACATGAATTGAATCTGTATTACATGTGTAGTGGGCTGAAGTGTTAGTCTGGGCTCAGGTCATCAATTATGAATAGAGATATACAAGAGAGGCTGCATGTCACTGGATTTCTCCGAGAGGAAAAGAGAAACACAAGTTTGCTATTCGCATAAATGGTTGAGAACACAATCGCCTAGATTTCAGTTTTTGAGCTAATCACCCCTTGGCACCACTGGCCTTTAAATGCTCAGATTTTCAGTCAGTCTTGTGGCAAAAACAAATGATCTAATATCAATATATAGACCTGCCCTCTTTAGTAAACAGTATCAATCTTATCTCAGACATGGAAAAAATCTACCTGTGGGATATAATTCATACCGTGTGTTTACATATTTGTCTATTTTCACAAGCATGCCTGAACAACCTGGTAATAATGCTCTTTTTTATTTATGATATCGGTCTATTGCCCTCCAGAGACAAAAAAAAGCAAACAGTCATGTAAATGTATACAGTTGTTGCTATCAGATTTACCTGTGCTGGAGAATAACAATAAGATCTACCGTTGGGACAATATTACAATGTGTTGTGAAATCTGAAGGAGGTTAACATGTTCTTGAAGCGTTCCCGGGGGAATATACCTATCACTGCTTTTATTTATTTTTGACTGTGATGCAGTATTCATTCAAGCAAAACAAAAGGTTTATAATTCAAGGGAATAAAAAGGCGTAAATGGACTTTGATACAATACAATCAACATACAAATCATTTTGCATATACAATGAACATTTATTGGCTGGATCTGCCATAAAAAGTCACATTAGTATTTCACCAAACATAGTGTGCTGATGCAACACAGCTCATTGTTTGTTGTTTGTGACATTTGGACGCACATGCATGGACATTTAGTATTTAGTAATGTATCACCAAAGAATCAGATACGTCAGTTCATCTGCCTGAGTTCCAGGTGCTCATGGTCTTCAAACCAAGGGGAGCATATCCCAGTGATATTTCAAAAGGTCACTGTCATTATTGTTGCTTAGCAACCTGCAGCACAAACTGTAGATATAAACATCAATGGCTTAGAGACTGTTTGATGAGAGTAGTGTAACTGCATAAATGACTCTTAGTGTTTCCAGTGTGCCGATACATTTTCTTTGGCAAATAGAATATCACTTCAGCTCTCTGTCATGGGTTTTACGTTGATATTCAACAAATGCCCTACTCTTACAGGAAACTATTGTCTAGATAACATACGTTTCTCCTGCAGTTCAATGCATCACTTTCCAAAAACCTTGCCTGCAAGACCGGTCTCACATCCTTTGAATCCTAAGAAACATCTTGTGCACTGTTCTCCAAAGTTTAGCTTTATGGTCTCCTCTCTTGTGATGGGTGTCTGTTCTGATCGGCGACTCTCCTCCTGTGCTGAGTGTGATGGATCTCCCCGGCTGCTCTGTAGGGGAAGGCAGGTCTGATAAGGTGATTCATCTAAACCCCACAGTCTCTAATGGATCGATCATCCAGCGGTGCTTGAGAGTTCATTACAGATCCTTAACGGAAAAATAGCAGATTTAGGACACAAATGACATCGCAAAAAAGCACAGCTATTGCAGACCTGTGCAAATGAAAACAAGGTCTGTTAACATCTAATCAATACAGGTTCCTAACATGTTGCTCTATGATCTCATTTCCTAAAATCCTGGGGGTCCATTCTCATTTTAGCTTCGCAAGATGATTCACATTTATAGGATACCAGCCTTGCTATTCATCTTTGGTTTAGATAAGCTCTTTCTTCCTCCTGAGACAGCCTGCAGAGGACTATTAGCCAAGGAGATGTGAGCACCAATTCATATGCTTGTTTAATCAATTTAATTAGACAATTAACCTCGGTGATAGGAACGACGCTACTGCACTGTGTGGAGCTCCTCTATGTTTCAGACTACCGGCTATGCAGTTGTCCAGGGGAGCGCAAATCAATACAAGATCAACATGTTTGAACTAATGTTCAGGGGGAAAAGTGAATCTCTCAAATCAACTTAGACACTGTTTACTCGAAATAGCTTCCCAAGGCAAATAGAAATACCCAGAGCTTTAGGAAAAAGAGAAAGAATAGAGGAAGTGAAACATGATCTGTAATCTAATTTGTGTGTGCTTTTGCAGAACTATATGATTTTGTAATCTGACATAAGAATTATTTTCTGTTTTCATACTTCAACAGATCTCTTTTGAAGGTACAGTAAATCATAGTGTCAACATGTTAATGTAATTGACAATTTCTATACTCCTGTGTTTATACTCCTGTGTGAAGAATATAAAGCCGACTTTTTTAGGGTTACAACAATACTGACTTTTAAGGATGACATGAAATTTGTGCAGATGGTGGTCTCAATTTTATTGATGTTAACAGTTTCAACAGGGAATGTAAATATGCCACTGATCTGCAAAATGGGACCCTCTATAAACGGTTTCATCGGATGCACGTGCCTGGCCCGAAGTTAACTTCCGGTCTGTGTCATTTAAAAATGTTATTGTATAATAACCGTTTTAAATAAACAATTTGTTGAATGGGTCGTGTAACTTTGTAGCATTTAAGTTTAGCCAAGTAACGGTTCTTCTACTGGTAACCCAAAATAATACTGGCTAGTACTGTTTATTTTTTACTTGTTTCTTTTGCTTGTTATCATAAATAATCTACAGGGTCTCAATTCTTTGGGGATGTGTACCGGAAGTTAGGTTGAGGCCACAAAAGTCTGCATGCCCTTTAACGTTTGTTTGTGTTGTTGCTTTGATACTGACCATAGCATTTTGTTAGAGTTAGCTGTGACATCACATGGGTACCTCTTTGGTTGAGACCCAGATAGGTCCCTGCATCCATGAGGGGGATAACGGTCTTACTACTCAGGACATATTGGTGTTACATTTACATTTAGTCATTTAGCAGATGCTTATATCCAAAGCGACTTACAAATGATGTAAACAATGGAAGCAATTGGAACAACATGAGGACAACAAAAAGCATAAGCGCAGTAAAACTGGTCTCATATAGCCTACCACAGTATACAAAGCTACGTTTTTTTTTTTTTTAAGGGTAGAAAAGAGATAGAAGTCAGAACTAACCAGTCAGGTACTGACGGAAGAGATGTGTTTTCAGCTGATTCTTAAAGATGGCTACAGAATCTGCTGATCTTGTAGCAGCGGGCAGATCATTCCACAAATGTGGAACCGATCTAGAGAAGGTACGTGAGAGAGATTTTTTCCCTTTTTGGGATGGCACTACAAGTCATCGTTGGTTTGCAAGAGCGTAGGGATCTGGCGGGTACATACTGTAAGTCTGTATTAGCGAGTGAAGATATGGGGGTGCCGAACCAGTGGTGGTCTTGTAGGCCAGTGTTAGGGTATTTTAATGGCAAACTGGAACAAACTGATATGTCACTATTTCTTAAACATAATTTCCTTTGCCATGCCAAGAATTCAAGCCTCACCAGCTTAGAACACACTATGTGAGTTTTAATGTCTATGATGTCAAATTTCATTGGCTCCTGCTTGTTGAAGGACTGTGACGGATTCCTCCAATCTGGGGCGAGAACGTCACAAGAGTGACATTTTATGGATGAATAGACTAAAGTTGCCATAGCACTGTTTCCTTTATTGGACTATGCTGACTTTGATGCAAGCAAATAAAACAGAACATATATCATTCATATTTAGAAATATTTTTTTGTATTCTAAATCAAACATTTTAAAACCACAGAATGTAGCACAGAATGATCAGTGCCTCCCAGTAACCTAACACACATAAAGATCTGGTGCTGAAGAGTACATCTCACTCGATGGAAGATAAAAAGAAATGTGTCATATAGAGAAGTCTCTGTGGTTAACTGTATAGCATTTGTCCTTAGAGGTGACCTCTCAGCACCTCCCTCTCGTCATCATAGCTGTAAAAAGCCATCTGAGAGACAGGCTATAAAGGAGGGGCAGAGCAGATGTAGATACTATACAGCATTGATTGGATGGTAGGATCCTCCATTAAACAGAAGGTCCATCAACAGGAATGTTTTTATGCTATATATGTTCTAATAATCTTTATAAATATTTTAATCTAAAAAAGTCAATTAGTATATTTTATTTATCTTTAGTACACACTCTAAATCTGATTCCAATTGCATTTTTTCTCATAAATCTTTGATTTTGATTGTTTTCTCATAGTTTCTTTGACTTTTTTACATTCAGCTGTTACTTCTCTCTTTCACTCTCTTTTTCTCTTTCACATACCCTCTCGGGGCTAAAGTGACCACACTTGTGTCACCAGCCTGCCAAACAGGGGAAACCAGCAGTGATTTAGCAAACAAGCGATCAATCAATTGTGCATTGAGGCATATAACACATGCCAGTCAAAACCGATTAAGTTCAAATGGCCCCCTTTAAATTCCACTTGAGTTGGCTGACCCCGTGGCAGTCAGCCAGACATGCCAGGGCTCACAGGGCAGTGGCCGGCATGAGGAATAACAAATAAAAAAATTAATTTACTTAGGCACATAAATAACAAAAACAACATCTTCTATCATTAATTTGAAACAGGGTCAAGTATAATAAAGGTCAAATGTAATTTGTATTTGCAACCTAGTGCCACATTAAGGAAAACTCAGGGTATTGTCGTGTAGTTTTAGTTGTTTGGAACACTGCACACAATTTATCATGCAGTACATGATCCTGTTCAAACTGAGAATGCTCAAATCTCTCAAAACCCCACAGGAACACATAAAGCGATCAACGATTTACTTCACATGATACACTAAAGCCCTCTTATTGATGCCAACCCCGTAAACACATGCACGCACACACACACACACACACGCACACACGCACGCACGCACGCACACACACACACACACACACACACACACACACACACCCTCTGTGTCACACACTCGGTGACACTGAATGAGAGGCAGCCCCTCTCTGTTTTAGTGGAACACAAGAATGAAGGGAACAGAAGAGAAATGAGCACTTTGTGTCAAAGAGGAGCTTGGGGCGTGCTGCGGGCGAGCGAGCAGTCAGAGAGAGCCTTGGCAGCTCAACGCGCCGTCTGTTGACAGCTCTCAGAGAACAGCTAAAGCTAATGGCAAAAGATGGGCCCCACAACTGCTCACTTCCCTGCTTTTGCTTCCCCCTTTGCGACATTTAGCTGACTTCACTCAGCACATTAGTAAATATGATGTCAAATCAACATCCATAAGACTATTTTAGTACTATAGGCTAGGTTAATCATATCTTAAGTTGGAAGTTGACATGTATGGATGTTTTCATCATTTATTTTAGAAGTTCTTGGAATATTTTTGCACAGTTATGGGTAGTAAAGTAGGAGAATGACTGAATTTAAAATCTTATTATCATCTTATTCTTGTCAGTCCGATAGTCAATCATGCTTTTATATAGCCGCAAAAAAAGGAGAGACTATTTCAGAATTATTTTCATTTATTTCTGAATTTACTATTTATAGGTATGTGCTTAGGTAAAACTATAAGTTTTGTTTCATTCTCTGAACTACTAACAATATTTCACCCAAATTTCAAATACATAAAATAAAAATTCTATTTGCATTTATTTGCAGAAAATGAAAACTGGGGAATCAGTTCAAAGTAACAGAATAGATGCTCGGTTTTTTTCTCAGACCTCAAATACAGCAAAAAAACAAATTCATATTTACTTTTAAGCAATACAGTAATATTTGTACATGTAGTGAGGAAAAGATCAACATTTTTATCACAGTTTTCATGTGTCTTGTCATGCTGTCAGTCTTTTACATTGCTGTTGGATAACTTTGTCACTTCTGAGGTTTGATTTAGTTGAAATTCAACAGGCACTGGACTGGAATGGCCACAATACATCTAGAAATGCTGATTAAATGAAAACTTGGAATGGTCTCTTATTTTTTTCCCACGGCTGTATATATGTACTGTAAAAAAATCCATTCCCATAAAAAGCAGTAATATTATGGCAGGTGGGGCGCCAGCCAAAAACGTAATTTAACATTAACATATGAAATTTACATGTTTTCAGGTTATTTTACAACGAACACATGTGCACATCATTTTTTTTTACCAAATTCTGTAAAATAAAATAGTAAATTTCCATAAAATTACAGTTTTTATTTATTCTATTTTGTAATACATTTCTGTTTTATTATAATTTATTACTTACTGTAAAATAGAATGTAAAGTATAGAATAAAAGTGTCTGCCAAATGCATAAATGCAAATTTACTTGTAATCATTTTTTATATTATAGCACATTTATTGTTATTAAAAACCTCTGTGTCAATGGCATAAACCACTTTCTCAAAATTACTGTACTTGTTGTTTTATTTAAGGATAGATGATCAGAGTTTAGTAAATACTGGGGTTGTGTGATTGAATCTTTTTTTAATCACTTTTCTGGAAAAATATAATAATAATTATTATATTATTGTTTTATTATTGTTAGCATTGTTTTTAATATCGTTAGTTGTTATTTGTTAGTATTATGTTTTATATTAACAATTCTAAACCATCATGGAAAACACTTATTGTTAACCCCTCCAAATAAAATATTTCAATATGCCAGAATCAGATAAAATGTGCAGCTCATGATGATCCCCATGTGCCCTAACTGCAGGCAACTGTGCTTGCCTCAGACTCATGCTTAAAGCAGAGAGAAACAAAGGCCTTGTCCCTCTGTCATCCTCTGGCAGTTGTAGTAAAAGATGACTTTGATGGGGAATGTTGGGAGGCGTCAGGCGTCCCACCAGTGGGGAAAGAGAGAGAGGCCGAGAGAGTGCTTCAGTGCAGCCAATCTACTGTATGCTACCCACACCAGACCCTGAATGAGTGATTACACTAAAGTCCCGCTAACCCCCTCCTCTACTCCCCCTGAGGGCATCAGGGGACATATGAGTAGAAGCTTGGTCTGGGACTGTGTTTTTGTATGTGAGGCTGAGAATATAATGTATATGGCATATATGTGCTTATAAGTTTGTTGTGCCTGTGCAAGAAACAACACTTTTCTTCTCAAATTTGTCTTTTTCCGTCATACATTAGGTACAGGTCTATATGTGTGCAGCCTTAAACATGCAACATAATAAAAAGATTATTATTATGATTTCAAAATGCAGACAGATGGATAAAACGTTCAAAACAGGATAAAAGTATTGTGAAATTTTTAAGAGCTGATTTTTTAAAAACAGCTTCCTGGTCTAGCTGCTTTTTTGAGAGATAGGCTATGTTAAAACCTTTTCAAACATATAAATCAAAATTGTGAAGGCATATGCAATGTTTATTCATTTAAACACACATTTGTTTTATTCACTTAACAATGAATACATTTGTTTATTCATTTAATAACAACGCACATTTGCCGTAATAATACAATAATACATTTATATATTTCTTTGTGTAATGCTTTTAATAAACATCCAGAGGAAACCAAATCAACGTGTGAATAAAGAAAGAAAGAAAATCAATTAAAATGAAGTCACCGCTCCTGGGTAGCGAATTGTCGGTGGCAGTTATTTGATATAATGTGGTTAATATTCTCGCTGGGTAAATTAACGCAATTTTGCCCCAGTAGATAGAGTGCGGCAGGAGCGGGGGACTGCGCTTGCTCCCCCAAGGCCAGACTAATAAAGCGCTTTTGAGTAAACAATAGTCAGAAGTGACCGCTGAGGTACAGAGAGCAACACAGGGTGAGAATATTTAAAGCTCAGCTGCTTCATCGGACCTAATTTCTGTAGTCGGACTGGACTTGCTGCGACCCAATTCACATGCTATCTGTTCTAAATGGTATTCTGAATTGGAATAAGTGTGTCTCAAATGGTACAGGTATCCTTAAAATACTCGGATTGCCCACTATTTCTGGTGAAAAGTCGTTGCGCCCCAATTCGCATACTGTCTGTCCTAAATAGCTGTTTGAATTATGAATAGTATGTGCAAAACCATTGCATGTTAAAATGAGTACCCTCAAGTACCCTGATGGTCTACTGTTTCTGGTAAAAATTCATGCACTCCAACTTTTTTTTAATATAAAGTTTACTCTGTAATTTAATTTATTACATTTATTGTTTATTAAACGGAGGCATAGCATCCCTAAACCTAAACCCCATGTGCTCCACATGCTCAGTGTGTGCGTGTGTGTGTGTGTGTGTGTGTGTGTGTGTGTGTGTGTGTGTGTGTGTGTGTGTGTGTGTGTGTGTGTGTGTGTGTGTGTGTGTGTGTGTTGTGATGCATGTGTGGTTGTTGCTCGTTTGTATTGTGTCACTGCTATTGATTTTGAGGCTGCTCTGACTGGAGAAAGGTGGGTGGGTGGGGCGAGTGCCAAAAGGCAAGCTGGAAGGCGGTACTTAAGGTCAAAACATATTGTTCGCCCTCTTTCCCAGTCTGCAGGCTGTCTCAATGTTTTGATTGATGGGGAGGAAAAGTGGAATTTGAAGAAAAGTCAGTGCAGAGCCGCACACACAGATGAAATAATAGGTGGTAATAGGCGGAAACGCTTAGACTTTTCTCTCCCATTGACTGGTTGCAAGTTATTAGTCATTCGTACTATGTTGTATATTTCACATCTTAGTTAAACTGACAATTTCTTAAAAAGGAAATGTATTCATTCGTTTTCTTCTCATAAAATCACAATTACGTGTACATCTGCATTTTTTTTTTACGAATTATGTGGTGAGTGAATTGAGTACAAATTTCCATTTTTTATCAAGTTAAGCATAATTTTACAAAATTTGTATCTTTCAGAGATATGCTGCATATTTACAGAGTTCAAAAGTCACTGCATAACAGAAGGCTGATGGGGCAACATTTCGGAATGTGCCAATGCTTTCAGAAGTGTGTGGTTAGAATCTTGAAGATAATGATAATGTACGTTTTCTCCATCCACCTCCGAGCTTTGCTCTAAATTAAAACAAAATACATAAATTTCATAAATATTACAACAAATTTCAATTAATGTTTGTAATAAATAATGATGGTAATAATGGTTTTCTTGTCTTAAATAGAAGTGTCATGTAAAACTGCTTTTTGACTACGTTTAAAGTATCATGTCTTTGCCAAGCTATGATGTGAAACACATGAAGAAATTCAGTATGTACAGTATTAGAGTAAATTAGGAATATTCCTTTTACTATGGTGTTTTTGAATCTTACTATAGTGCATGCTGTAGTATACTACAGTGTACTGTACTATCATTTATACTATAGTATACCATTTTTTTTTCATGTGGGGTGTCAGAGGTATGCATAATATTGGAATTGTACAATAATATAATTTTAAGTAGTTTTAAGCCTTTAATTCAAATAATAATAATTATTATATGATAGTACAACAACAATACTACTACAACTACTAATAATAATTATAATAATAAATTATTATTTTTTATTATATGAAACAGTTCTATGAAAACTAGTTTATTACGCAGTTTTATGAAGTACTTTAAAATTGTTATATTTATGTTCTAAAAATATATATTTTTATTTATTAGCCTTATATTTTTAATCCAAAAAATTATCTTAATTTCTTTTCGCTTTAATTTATCTAAAGTTGTTTCTAAATTATTTGTCTAAAGTTAGAATTCTTTAAAACCAAACAAACCTAAATCAACCCAGTAAGCATGACACAAGAGTGTTGGTTGAATCATAATTAAGACACTTAAATAAGAGATCATAGTGGGCAGATGGGCTTCTGAACAGAATCCAAGCAGGCTGCAGGATGCTTCAGAACTGCCAAAGGAACATTTATAGCTTGGCAAAGACATGATACTTTAAACGTAGTCAAAAAGCAGTTTTACATGACACTTCTATTTAAGACAAGAAAACCATTATTACCATCATTATTTATTACAAACATTAATTGAAATTTGTTGTAATATTTATGAAATTTATGTATTTTGTTTTAATTTAGAGCAAAGCTCGGAGGTGGATGGAGAAAACGTACATTAACATTAACTTCAAGATTCTAACCACACACTTCTGAAAGCATTGGCACATTCCGAAATGTTGCCCCATCAGCCTGAAACACACATCAGAAAGTTATGTAAGTATGGAGACAGTGGTTGCCTGGAGCTAAGCACACTAGAATTTCTCAAGTGTGTGCTGTGACGTCCAAACATGAAAAGATATGGGGGAAAAAAGAGAGGCGAAAAAAAGAATCCAGAATGGGCGATACATAACCAGAGGCAATGAGGCAAACCAATATTTTCTACTTACAAATTGTACTCTCTTTCCTCCTGTGGATCCATCACCGTAAACGTGTTGCAGAGAGAGACTGTCTGTAGCGGAGAGTGAGAGAGAGAGTTAGGAGTTGTTACTTAATTATTTTGAGTTGGGACTACATGAATTCTTTTAGTTAATTTCCCTAACTGAGCAGTGAATCATGCGACAGCATTAGGAGCTTTGCATGCGACAGCATTAGGAGAATCATTTTTTTGTGAAAAAGTGCTATTTTATTTGCTTTAAAATTATATAGTGTTTATTGTTCAGTTGTCTTTGAGATTTAGAAGAGATTCTGTTTGTATTTTTGAGTTTCGTGGTTACCATCATTCGGAAGAGCGGTGCCTGCTTAGATTATGGGAGAGATCATGATGTGGGTTTCTTCACTCAGTGACCAGTAATGGTGCTAATGCCAGTACTAAGACAACTCTCAGCTTACTTGTACATCTTATATGTTGTAAACAATAATAAATGTTAAACTGAAGTTAAAAAAGATCAAGAAGTTAACTCCAATGCTCAAATTAGTATTTCTTCTTGATTTTTTTAGTTTATCATGTGACGTGCTTAATTTAGGTAATTCAACTTGATTTATTCATGGAATATTGCATTAAAAATAAGCTTTAAAGTACTTTTATAGAAAATATTTTGTGTAATATTGTTGCCATCATTTTTTAAAGTAAATATCTGTGTCATTTTTTACAGTGTACCTAAAAGAAAAGGAAGATTGAATGTAAGCTTGTTGAACTTTGCTGAAATTCTTTAATCAAATTCTTTTCTTTACACACCCTACAGTATTGACAATAGCAGCAATTTAGTGCAGCAGGTCTTCAATCTCATATACTTAAACACAAAAAGAGACCAAAATGTTTTAGTGATTTGCCTCTTAGGAGCTATTTCTTGCTGTATATTTCATTCTGACAGTACAGTGTTACAAGAAATCAATACTTTGAAACTCTGAATATAATTTTCTTTTAGCTTGTTTAGACAGAAATAAGTCTTTGGGCCAGGTTTTAAAGGGATACTTCACCCAAAAATGAAAATTCTGTCATCATTCACCCACCCTCAGATTGTTCCAAACCTGTATACATTTCTTTGTTCTGCTGAACACACAGGAATATATTTGGAAGAATGTCAGATCACATTCCCCATTTACTGACATAGTAGGGAAAATAAATACTGGGAGTCAATGGGGCATGATATCTGACATTCTTCCAAATATATTCCTGTGTGTTCTTAATGCATTTCCTCAATTTTAACAGGATCAAACTGCTACCGCAGCATCAAACGCCAGGGGCACATCAAGCTATGAAACATCAGTTCTTTGAACTGGTGTAGGTAACAAAATGTGACTTGGTGCTATTTCTGTCCACGAAGAGCTGTCAGTCACCATTATCCTCTTGCATGGATCATTTTTATCATGTGCCAAATCTGGCTAATGGGACAGAATATGAAAAAAATCTTTTATATTTGAACATTTTGTTTCCACTAAAAACTAACTAGCTAGAATTGACAATGCGCTGCCAATAGGTAAAATCTTGATGTTTTCCATTCAGTTAAGCAATGTACATCGATGGCGGTACAGTATACAATACAGCATTTTATTTTACACATTTACTTTGGAATATATTTATATAGCACAAACCCATAATTTCATCAACACAGAATGATGTAATCAACATGTAGTTATTTCTAAAGGGATGCAGGATATCATAAAATCATTTATTGTTAAGAAAATTAAAACTAATTCTCATGCCTAATAGCAAATATAACAGAAGACATTATTATACACTAGAAATAAAAATGGCCATATCAAGGAGTGGAGGAGAAAAGAGAGTGAGTGAGAGAGAGAGAGAGAGAGAGAGAGAGAGAGAGAGAGAGAGAGAGAGAGAGAGACAGACAGAGAGAGAGAGAAAGAAAGAGAGAGGGGGGTGGGGGGTAGAGGAAGCATCCTTCTATAATTCTGCCCTAGGGGACGCCCACAAATTAAAGCTTATAAAAGGACTCATTACTGGAGCAGCTTTCTGTCTACTGCAACCCCCTATATAACACATATACATTCAATCTCAAACAAATGTCTCATGTGTCTTCATGTACAGATGCTGTTAACTACATTTAGCAATTACTGACATAAATATTTATTTGTTGTGTAAATGACCATTGAATTTGTTGACTCTTTTAAAGTAATATTCTGGAGTGTAGGAGTTTATAAATCATAGTGTAGAAACTCAAACTGACAGACTTAAGAATTAGACATGGGATATGTAACCACCTCCCAAAACCCCCTTGGGCTTTTCATACCAAACTACCCTGCAGGCCTAATCTGAAATCGTACAAGATTTTATTTCATAATGTGTAGCAAGGAATAAAAATTTACCATCAATGGAGGACAAAAATCTAGAACGAATCTCCTAAAAATATTTGACATTAATTATTGAGGACCCTAGTTGTGTCACGGACGCACCAGGCTCCACCCAACTTCCATGCTCACAATCACCCGAATACTAACCAGCGCACCTGATCCGAATCTCCAATCATCGCACCCAGCACTATATAGACCCACTCCGCTTCCCGGTCTTCGCACGATCTCCATTACGGAAAAGGACTCTAACCCTGTGGATTAGCGGGCCCTGGCTATTCACTTGTGGATTATCGTACCAGCGAGAGTCATCTCCTCATCTCCTAGTGATCTACCAGCGATCTCCCAGTGATCTCCCAGTGATCTCCCAGTGACTCTCTGTAATCCCCATACTACCTGGACTCTGCCTCTCTTTGCCCTTCTTCACTGGCTTCTACTCACCACCTATCCACCAACTCCTGGTAACACTGTACTCCCATTGGTTCATCCGTATACCTGCCCAACGAACTGACTCTATCATTATTCACCTGTTGTGTCATTTTCATTGTTGTTAATAAATAATACTGGCTCATTCTTCTCTGTCTCCGAGTCTATATCCCATTACAAGTGTGACCTAGAGTGTTATGGTATATATTCAATTCAATTCAATTTTATTTATATAGCGCTTTTCACAATGTGCACTGTTTCAAAGCAGTTTTACAGGAGCAAATAAGAAAAACACAGAAAGGTAAAACACAGCACAGTGCATGGTGTTTATAGACCAAGCAAGATCATTATAATAAATAATATCTAATAAATAAATGAATAAATAAATGCAGTCTCCTGGTGAGCAAGCCAACACTGCACTGCTCTGCTGTGGCGAGGAACCCAAACTCCAATGCTGAATAATGGAGAAAAAAAAACCTCGGGAGAAACCAGGCTCAGCCGGGAGGGCCAGATCTCCTCTGACGTGTCATAGCTGCAATCAGTGACCCCGACCAAAGCCACCGAGCAATGTCCACGAAGAACATAAACTAAATAGTATATAAACTAATAGAGTCTTTAATATGGTATATTATAGTGATTGTACCACCGTCACTGTAAACCCCAAAATCTTGCCAACTGCAAGCACAATAATGATTGCATTGAACATTAAGCATTTAACACAAGTCTGTCATGGTGGCCAGTTCAACTATTTTACAAAGTGGCTCATTTGTATTAATTCATACAATGTGAAGCATACAAAAGCGTACGATTATTAGAAAAAAGAAATACTGAAGCCCCTCTATCCCATCCCTAAACTTTAAGTCACTAGCGTGAAAGCAAATTATATTAAAACATACAAATAAGACCATACAAGTCATTAATTTTTGGTTAGCATCAAGCTGCCTAAACTATTACAAGACAAGACCCAACAGCCACAAACTTCCAATTTTGATCTTTAATAAAAATCAGCGCAGGAGAGAAAACGCCTCATAGGTTTGGGATGTCCTAATGTTGAGAAGCAGCGGTGTAATGACAGTCATATATTCAAATGGCCTGACCTTGAGTTAGAGTTCCAGACAGTTTTCAGAGAGAATATCAAATTTAAGAAAAGCGCTCTCCTGACAGAGGCCATATAAACAGACAAATGGATAATGAACAAATGTCTAGTTCTAGAATTGCTCATTTATTGATAACGTCGAACTCTTGCCATACGAATTACACCTTAAAGTGTATTCTCCTTACTGAAAATATGATTAAATCAAATCTCATACATATTTATGTTCAATAATTCAAAAGCTATACGTATCCCCTTTAGGTACAGACATTTTTCTGAAAGTACTATTTTAGAATTTTGACATTCTCCATATTTAGATTTCCCTAACTCCAAGTTAAACATAAAATAAAACCCCATATTAAGTTATAAATCACCATATTTCCATCCTTCCACACTGCTGTAATTGGTGGCACCACTCATAAAAGAAAATCTCTACTTGTGAAGAATTCCATCTGTGTTGATAAAGCATTATTTATGTGTGAATTTGTTACTGTATCCAAACTCCCAAACTGAGCTTTGCTTAGGGATTGATGGATCAAAGGGACGTCCCACTCCTTTCTTTGTTGAACGTGAACACACTGGAGACTCTTCTTTTCTTTTTATTTCTTATATATTTGTGTGTTTGCATCGAGTTTTGTAAGGCTAGCCCTTAAACTCTGCAATAGATGAGAGAGTAATTTAGAAACTATTTCATTGATGTGTTGTCCTTTGTGGCGTTATTAGTTTGACAGTCACCACATCAATTTAATCAGTAAATCAGATTAAATTAAATACTTTTTATTGGTTTCTTCTTGATTTGAACTCTGTCACATTAGGTGCACTCATGTTTAATGAAAGAGTTGATTGCAACATCGTACAGTAGTCCAGATATTTACATTCAAATAGCTTCCATCAATGTGTCTTAGAAAAGAAAAACATTACTGATGCACTGTGCATTTTTAAACAAAGCAAAGGCACTGAAAAATATTATGTCCAAGTTGTTTTTAGTTAAGACAACCGGATTCCTCACAGGAATTCATAACTGTTTTACGAGATGGCTAATTCATATAAATTCGTACAATGTTGTAACGGTTTCAGCACCACCGGCCACGCCCCCCATGTCGTCACCGCCAGCTCGCTTCACCCGTTCCCTCTCCCCGGAGTTTTGAACTCAATTTCCCAGCATGCACCACACATACACCATTTTTGATTAGTCCACACCTGCATCACATCATCAGGACTCTATTTAAGTTTGCACCTTTTTGTTCTTCACGGTTCAGTCTTGTTGTCTTCAAAGCAATTCTCAACCCCGATAAGTATACCTACCTGTTTTTGAAAGACTTACCTGTTTTTTGGATATACCTGTTTTTGAATACTTACCTGTTTTTGGAGATTTACTTGTTTTTTGAATACTTACCTGTTTTTGGATATTCCTGTTTTTGCATACTTACCTGTTTTTGGATACTTACCTGTTTTTGGATACTTACCTGTTTTTGGATACTTACCTGTTTTTGGATACTTACCTGTTTTTGGATACTTACCTGTTTTTGGATACTTGCCTGTTTTTGGATATACCTGTTTTTGAAATAAACTCCTTTTCCTTATCTACCTCAGTGGTGTGCTCTCCGTCTACCAGAACCCTGACAGTAGACTGAACCTAAAACACCATGACCACACCACAGACTTCTCCCGGTCCTTCACCTCCAGCTCCCTCTGATCCCCTCTCTGAACTGGTCACCATACTCCGGAACCAACCCACACCTGCAATCTTTCTGTCTAACCCACCATCGGCGTCTAGTCCCATGGACCTACCCAACCGATATACTGGCTCCGTGGAGGAGTGTAGCGGGTTCTGTCTCCAATGTGAGCTCTACATACAGTTGCACCCCGGTCAATTCTCCACGGACAAATCCAAAGTAGCCTTCATCATCTCTCTCCTGAGCGGTAAGGCCCTGAACTGGGCATACGGGATTTGGCAGGCCGGAGGACCACTTACCACTAATTTGAAGTCTTTTCTTGAGCACTTTAAAGGGGTCTTTGGCCAAGCAGTGGATACTCTTTCAGTGCACGATCTACTGCTGAGGCTTCGACAAGGACGCCTTTCAGTGGCGGATTATGCCCTCCAGTTCCGCACCCTTGCGGCGACCAGTGGATGGAATGAGCCGGCGCTTGTCTCGGTCTGCAGCCAAGGGCTACAGAACTCGATCCGATTACACATGGCCATCTACGATGACTCGGTCGGTCTGGAGGCTCTCATACAACGATCCATTAGTATCGCCCAACGTCTGTCAGCCTGTTCGCCATCATCACCCGGTACATTTCCTCCACGGGTTACGACCTCTGCTTCTCGGACTTCTTCAGACCCAGAACCCATGGATGTGGATCGTTTTCGACTATGTCCTGAGGAACGTACACGGAGGCGGAACCTTAACCTTTGTCTGTACTGTGGAGGGTCAGGTCATCGCCTAGCCGTCTGCCCCGTCCGTCCGGCTCGACCAGCGGTGAGTTCTATCCATACACCGGCCTCCTTACCTCACCTAGCTCTTACCCAAGTGGTCATTATTGCACCTAACTTCTCTGTTACAGTCCACGCCCTGATTGACTCTGGAGCCGCCGGGAACTTCATTTCTCTGAATCTTCTTAATCAGTTGGGCTTCCCGCGCCTAAGGAACGAGAGAACCATGTTTGTGCAAGACATCCTAGGAAAACCGCTGGGCCGAGGTCGGATCACACACCATTCCCCACCCATCACCCTTCACATCTCTCCCAGGCATACGGAGAAGATCTCCTTCTGGGTACTGGAGGGGTCCACCTCCGAAATCGTTCTGGGAAGACCCTGGCTGATGGAACGTCAACCTATCGTGGACTGGCGCACTGGCATCATATCCGGATGGGCGGGTCGCACCGCCAACACCAGGGTCCCAATCAAGGAGGAACCTCTCCTAAAACCGGTACTACCCATCCTAGCCACTACCGTCGAGAGTCCTGAGGTCCTCAACTCCGGGGAGTTTCCCATAGATTATCGGTCGTTCCAAGACGTCTTCTCCAAGCTGAGGGCTACGGAGCTTCCTCCTCACCGGCCATGGGACTGCGCCATTGAGCTGCTGCCTGGGGCCACAATGCCCAAAGGAAAGATCTATTCTTTGTCCATCCCGGAGCAGAAGGCCATGGAGGAGTATATCGAGGAGGCAGTACGACAAGGTTTCATCCGACCGTCTGTCTCCCCTGCCGCGTCAAGCTTCTTCTTCGTAGGGAAAAAGGATGGAGGTCTTCGTCCCTGCATAGACTATCGGGTTCTCAATCGTCATGCCAAGCGCTTCGCCTATCCTCTTCCCCTGATACCTGCCGCCCTGGAACAGTTACGCCATGCCACATTGTTCACCAAGCTGGATCTAAGAAGCGCCTACAACCTGATTCGGATTCGCCCAGGTGACGAATGGAAGACGGCCTTTGTGACTCCCACCGGTCATTACGAATATAAGGTCATGCCCTTCGGCCTGGTGAACGCCCCAGCAGTGTTCCAGAGCTTCATGAATGAGATCTTCCGGGACCTGCTGGGGAAATTCGTTATAATTTTCCTCGACGATATTCTTATTTACTCCCGCTCTCGACCCGCTCACGTTACCCATGTCTCCATCGTCCTCCAACGCCTACGCCAACATAAACTATACCTGAAACTCGAGAAATGTCAGTTCCACCAATCCACCATACAATTTCTGGGTTATATCATCTCTTTCAACCAAGTTACCATGGATCAGGGGAAGGTAGAGGCGGTCCAGAACTGGTCACAACCCCATACGGTGAGGGAGTTGCAGCGGTTTTTAGGATTTGCTAATTTCTACCGGCGCTTCATCGTTGGATTCAGCTCTATTGCAGCTCCCCTCACCGCCATGACTGGAAAAGGCTCGAGATCCCTGTCCTGGAATCCCGAAGCTCTCAAAGCTTTTGACCAGATGAAGCAAGCCTTCTGTACTGCTCCTACCCTACTTCTACCCGACCCAGACCTGCCTTTTCTCGTGGAAGTGGATGCCTCTTCGACCGGGGTAGGAGCGGTGCTCTCTCAGCGGCAGGGGAAGCCTCCTAGACTCCATCCATGTGCCTACTTCTCCCGCAAGCTATCCCCGGCGGAGTTAAACTACGACATCGGGAATAAAGAGCTCCTAGCCATCAAACTGGCTCTGGAAGAATGGCGACACTGGCTGGAGGGCGCGAACTATCCCTTCACCGTGATCACCGATCACCGTAACCTGGAGTACCTCAAAGAGGCCCGGAGGCTGAATTCTCGTCAGGCCCGTTGGGCACTCTTCTTCTCACGGTTCGACTTCAAAGTGACTTACCGACCTGGCTCGCAAAATGGCAAAGCTGATGCTCTCTCCAGACAACACTACGTCACCCCAGATTTAACCGAACCTGAACCAGTGCTTCCTCCAGCCCTGTTCGTCTGCCCCATCCAGTGGGCCCTCGACCGGGACATCGCTGAACTCCAACACCCTACTCCGCCGGGAGGTCCCGAGGGTAGGATCTTTGTGCCATCCGAGCTCCGCACTACCCTCGTGGACTCTGCTCATTCTGTTCCGGGATCAGGACACCCAGGCAGACAGCGCACCCTCTCGCTCATCTCCGCCCGATACTGGTGGCCTGGGATGACTCAGGACATCGCCCGATTCGTCAAAGGATGCTCAGTCTGCGCCATCGCAAAGACACCACGTCGCCTGCCGGAGGGAAAACTACTCCCATTGCCCATACCCCAACGACCGTGGTCTCACCTCGCAGTGGACTTTATCACCGACCTGCCCCTGTCTGACACATTCACCTGTATCCTGGTGGCAGTGGATAGGTTCTCCAAAGCATGCAAGTTGATTCCCCTCATTCAGCTCCCCACTGCACTAGAGACGGCTGAGGCCCTGTTTACCCATGTGTTTCGCAATTACGGGCTTCCTGAAGACGTTGTGTCAGACAGGGGTCCCCAATTCATCTCCCGGGTCTGGAAGGCCTTCCTCGGAATACTGAACATCTCGGTGAGCTTGACCTCCGGATATCACCCTCAGGCGAACGGCCAGGCTGAGCGGAAGATACAGGACATCGGGAGGTACCTGAGATCATACTGCCATACTCACCAACACAGCTGGCATCGTTTCCTACCCTGGGCGGAGTACGCCCAAAACTCCCTTCGACAGACCTCAACCGGTCTCACCCCGTTTCAGTGTATCCTAGGATATCAACCTCCCCTGTTTCCCTGGTCTGGAGAACCCTCATCGGTGCCAGCTGTCGATCACTGGTTTCGGGAGAGCGAGAGGGTCTGGGACTCAGCTCACCACCACCTCCAGCAGGCTATCCGCAGGCAGAAGCTCCATGCGGACGCCCGAAGATCCCAAAACCCCCAGTATGCTCCAGGACAACGGGTCTGGTTGTCCACAAGGGACTTACGGCTGCGACAACCCTGCCGGAAGCTGAGTCCCAAATACATTGGACCATTCCTCATCACTCGACAGATCAATCCCGTCACCTTCCGCCTCCAGCTGCCCAAACATTACCGGATCTCCCCCTCCTTTCACGTTTCCCTTCTCAAACCCTTTATTACTCCTGTTTCTGTTTCCTCTACAGACCCTGCTGTAACCACAGATCTTCCTCCTCCTCCACCACCTCTGGACGCCGCCCAACAGATCTTCAGAGTAGAGGAGATCATGGACTCCAGGAGAAGGGGAGGTCACCTCGAGTACCTCATCAACTGGGAGGGCTACGGACCTGAAGAACAATCCTGGGTACCACGTATTGACATTCTGGACCCAGCACTCCTACGAGAGTTCCACCAAACCCATCCTGAACGTCCGGGTCCTCGACTTCGAGGTCGACCCCGTCACCCTGGTAGGTCCGCTGGAGCGGACCATGGAGTGGGGGGGACTGTAACGGTTTCAGCACCACCGGCCACGCCCCCCATGTCGTCACCGCCAGCTCGCTTCACCCGTTCCCTCTCCCCGGAGTTTTGAACTCAATTTCCCAGCATGCACCACACATTCACCATTTTTGATTAGTCCACACCTGCATCACATCATCAGGACTCTATTTAAGTTTGCACCTTTTTGTTCTTCACGGTTCAGTCTTGTTGTCTTCAAAGCAATTCTCAACCCCGATAAGTATACCTACCGGTTTTTGAAAGACTTACCTGTTTTTGGATACTTACCTGTTTTTGGATACTTACCTGTTTTTGGATACTTACCTGTTTTTGGATACTTGCCTGTTTTTGGATACTTGCCTGTTTTTGGATACTTGCCTGTTTTTGGATACTTGCCTGTTTTTGGATACTTGCCTGTTTTTGGATACTTGCCTGTTTTTGGATATACCTGTTTTTGAAATAAACTCCTTTTCCTTATCTACCTCAGTGGTGTGCTCTCCGTCTACCAGAACCCTGACAAATGTGAACAGTACAAAAACGTACGATTATTAGAAAAGCATTAAAACAATACTGAAGCCCCTCCCCTAACCCCGCCCCTAAATTGCATTAAAATATACTAATAAGATAGTACAAATTAGCCACCCCATAAAATAGTTACGAATTCCTGTGAGTTTGTGTTGGTTAAGAAGGCTCAAACATGGTTTTTAGTCTGGGACTTGGTGTCTAAGGGTGATTAGGGACCTGACTTGTCCTGACATTTGTGATTCTTACAGTCGTTTAAATGGCTAAAGTCACATTTCAAACTGTGCTACAATACTGTATGCAAGCAACATGTATGTACATTCTAGAACTTTTATTTATGGTTTGTAAAATTGGGCCTATTTTTACAATACAATACATCTTTGCACCAAATGTGTCTAAAATGAAAACAACAATTGAGTCTGTTTTCGACAATAGTGTCTGTTTTATAAGCGCTGTTTTCTGTTACTATATGCCTGTCAGCAGAGTATTTTCTCCCTTTTGTCTTTCACATTTTAAGGGGGAGTCTGACTGGCAAACCTGCGACAAATGTCTCAGATAGCAACAGAGAAGAGAAAAATCCCTTGCGAGGGATCGCACTCCTGCCCGCCTTGCTTCTGTCACCACTTATTCTGAGCTCTGGGGCTCGGATTGTAGCAAGGTGAGACATCTCTCTCGCTACACATACACTGTTTCTCAGCAGTCAGCAATGCGTCCTCTTAAAACACAGTTCAAAACAGCACCTTGTTAGCATTGTTGTTGTTTTGGGAGATGCTAATGGGTGCCTTAGTGGTGAGGTGACTACAAGCACAAGAAGATTTTGAATGCAGCAACCAACAAAAGATTAGTGGTATGTTTGATATTAGGTTGCATGACATTGTAGGTGAACATTTTTTTTCAGAAACCCAGAGCAAAATGTATTTTTATTGGAGTTTTCAATTATGTTAATGTACAGTATCAACTTGGTCTATCATTTTTATGACTGATGAAAATAGAAACAAATGAGATATTGTTAAGAGTATGGCACTATAAAAGTACTGTATGCCTATAGGTGAACTAATCTGGATTTGGCTAAATTTAATGAGAAATGTTTGAGGATTTACTGAAATATTCAATAATATAGATTTTTAATCTGTAGAAAAATATCTTCTTAACGCAAATGGAGATATTTGAGAGATTCCTGCATCTTTTTTCCTCAAGAGAAATATTTGAGACACAGGAAACTTTAATTTGCTTTCCATTTAATGTCACTGAGAGCAGTGATTAGGATTTGAAAGAGATCTCATCTGAGGTTTTTCTTTGTTTCGGGAATCATCAATTTCTACAGATCAAACTCCTCAGTCTGAACTTGCCAAGTCCGATCTAGCAAGGACACAAGTCTGTTTTTACGTTCTTGGAATTGAGAAACGGCATTGTGTATCACTGCGCAGCACCCTAGCAACCACCCTTAGCAACATAAACGTAATATTCTGTTGCTATTCATAGTCGATCAGGGACTACTTTTCCAGCAGAAGGAAAACTTTTAGTGATTTTACTTAATAAAAGTTGAATTAATGCATTTTTTTAGCTTTACTATCTGTATTGTGTGATAACCATTTTACAAAAGCAATAAGGTACTCAAGGCTAGTGCTTTATTGTGAATAAATCATGCATGTTGTTAGGCTCGACGCGAAGCACAGCCTCTCTTACCTTATTGCTTACTTACAACTATTGTATATTTCTTTAGTCATCTTGCCTAGGGCACTAAGTAAACTAGGACTGCCACTGGTGCACTTTCAAAAGGCAAACACTGTCCTGGGGGCACATGGCTTTTCTCTTATTGGTGTCAGTCTGAGGATAATTCATTCTTTCAGCTTGTGGGAGCTGATCTCAGAGCAGACTGGATGTACATTATTAGTCTCTAACAGGGTACTTTGATAGCTCTCACAATTCATGATGGGTTTGGAAATGTCAATCATTGCTAATTCTAACATGCACTGCCCTGAAATACAAATGACCCCAGCACGCTATTAAAGGTTAACAAAAAACACCTTATTTTTTTAGATTTTATATCAAAAGGTAAGGAAACACCGGCCAATTATTTGCATGCAACACTTCAAGAGTGAATGGCCCTCGACATGAGGTGCACTTTAATAAGAATGTGTGTGTGTGTGTGTGTGCTGTGCGTGTGTGCGTGTGTGTGTGTGTGTGTGTGTGTGTGTGTGTGTGTGTGTGCGAGCGAGTTGGGGCGAGCGAAATAAGAACCAAGTGTAAAATTCCTGGCTGAAACTACACAAGAAGGAATGAAACACGTCTCTTAATGAAGCAAGGCACAGTCCTCGGCTATAATTTTCAAAGGCATCAAAGGAGTCTCCCAATGGCTTCGAGCCTGCGTTTCTTTGAAAAGCACCCCAGCGCACAGAATCTCGAACCCCCCCACACGCATGCACGACCCACCCCGCTATCTTCCTTTCTCTTTTCTCAAATAACTGAAGCTGCACTTTAGCCACCAAATCTCCCCCTGATCCCATCATTAAAAGAACACTAGTGTGGGGCTTTGCACACAACTTGGCAAGCCTGCATGGAACAAACGCAGAGCTCACTGCTAAACAGGCACCTTCCTTCTGTGAAATAGGGCTAACAGCCACAATATGTGTGTGCGCTTTGATACGTGCGCTCTCGAACACACTTGCGCCCTTCGCGAGGCGAACGCACTCCCGGCTCACGAGCCAACGGTGTAGTGTGTGTGTACGTTTCTCTCGCACACTCACACATACAGGCATGTACAATAGGATGAATAATTGATTGTCATGGGGGCTTCGTGTGTTAAGAACAGAGGAGGCGTGCCAGTAGCGTTTTCACTTCAAATTTGTATTGTCTTTAGTCTCCGCCAGTCATCAGCATATCTAACACCTGCCTCAGTCAGATGTGTAGTGGTGCCTGAGCCTGGAACCGCTTTTATCTCTGCACTGTTACTGAAACACAAAAAAAATGTTGGAAAAAAATCATACCACCACACTGTTTCAAGAGATCATTATCTATCAAGGAAACCAGGACATAAGTTCGATAACTCAGCTCATGCCAGCTCTCTCTCTCTCTGTATATATATGATATATGTGGGGTAACCTTTGTTTGATGTTAAGGTCTGAAATATTTCTCAAAAACAGAGAAAAAGTTCTTGACAGCTATTGTGGAAAAGGTAAGAATGTAAGAAATGTAAGAAAAGCATTAACACATGAGAAGTTCTTCAGTATTGTGCACACTCAATGAGTCATTTTTGTGTGTATGCATTAAACATTAAGCAATTAGAATGTGAACATTTTCGGGTTGGATGTGAGGCACTGGGGGTCTTGCTGTTTTTTTAAGGAACTGCCCCAACTTCCTTTCCTGTTTAACAGGATAAACAATCTTTTTTAATTCGTGCGGTAGGGCAAAAGCCTATGGCGATGTCAAAATATGCAAACTATCATGGAGCAATGAATGTTAAGAAAATCGCTCCAGAGTTTAAGTTTGTTTGACAAACTTCTTTGAAAGTAGTTTCAAGTTAAAAGTATGTTAAAGGTTTTGTATATAAAAACACTATATTTGTGCATTCAAAGTGTTTAAGTTTATTATCATGAAAATCTCTTACTCATGTCCAAAACTGGTTCCCCAAACTTTATCTGAGCAGTTTTAAACACAATGTAAATTCAACATGCTTAAACTCCGACTGGCATGACCGCAAACAAACCGCGTGTGCACTCCATGGACGGAATATATGGTATAAAGAGTAAACAGTGATGTAAAATTGAACATAGAGGGCATCACTGGGACTGAAATTCATCCTGCTCAAGTGTGTAGATATTTCGCCTTGGGTCCCAAGTCCTGCCACTTGACATCATATGGGGCCTGGTAGTCAACTATCAAAGAAGAAGAGTGGAATCGTCTGGGGCCTAACGTATTCATCAATGGCAAAATATTTATAAACGCCATTCCCTGAAAGGATATCTCCTTTTAAAAACCGCAGCCTATTGGCACAACATGAAGAGTAACAAGTCATCAAAAAGATGGAGAATTAAAAATACAAAACACGGCAATGTTGAAAAACAAGAAACTTCATAAAACGCAGAAATTCTCTTGCCGAAGTGATTAAACAAAAAAATGCCATTGAAATAGGTTGCATGTTGCTTTTTTGACTGGCCAACCTTAGATTTGATGAAGTGCTGTCTGGCTGATCAATAGGATATAGCTCCAGGTGGTATTCTTAATTAAGATAATTTATGAAGCTGTTACAATGGGGATGCATTGCAAATCACCCTCCACATAGCTTTATTCTCAGTCTGTGCTACAGTCCACATGTCTTTAGATTTCAATAGACCTATTTAAACACAAAGAAACACAAACAGTCAGCGTTCTGGAAGTTCCATGCATAATACCATTTAATCTATTTTGATGACTAGATGTAAAAAAACTAAAGGGAACAATAATTCCATAATGCCTATACGGTTTTTTGAAGTAGGCTATCCAGATGTATTCATGATTAAGTTTCATGAGTCACCTGTAGAGGATACAATTGGATGAGCGGAACAGCTGAGAGGAAAGTTATATTGACTTTGTTAGGGTCCTATTCCCATAGGTTCAATGATGTCACACTTCACACTATTGGCAGCTCTGACAAAGACGCAATTAGCTAGTGAAGTTCACACAGTTGTGTGGTCAGCGTGAGATCAATGACCCTTATGGTGATGTTTCTATGGACACATGTGAGCTGTCATTAGTGCGGTTTGGATATACATATTCTGTATAATGTGTACAGTAGCACATTCACTTTAACTTTTACAACATGGTCCTTTATGGTATATGGTGTGATTTACAGTAAAGATATACCGTACTGTATAGTGTATGGGTAGTTGTTGTATGGTGTGACAGCAAAAATGTAGAAAACAAGCTGTTAATAATATATTTTGATATAATTAATATTAATATGAATATTTATAAATATAAATATATTTATGAAATTAAACAATATAGTTTAAGAATTCTTGTATAATTTATAATTATATGATAATAAAAATGTGTAAAACAGTCTGATTTACCCCTTTTTAGATTTGCTTTTGTGCATTATATACTATAAGGTTTTTTTTACATTCTATTTGTATCAAAGAACAAATGCTAGATTTCTGTGCCTATGTCTCAGAATCCCACACTCTTACTCACCTACTAAAATAAAGCAATTTTAGTCAGTCACCCCAAACCTGATATCAACTGAATCAGTCACACAAATAAAGACAAGCTGGCTTTTTGTTCTCACACAAACTCTCAGCCTCCATTATACCTGAGTTTTCACCCAACGTAAAAAGGTTATTTGAAGACATGTCTCAAAAACACGAATCATTTCGGTGTGTGGCACTCAGAGGCGTAACATAGCAGAGTAGGCAAGATGCTAACTGTTAAAAACTGAAAAAGTCCGTTTGGGGTGACGACGCCGCATGCTTATGCTAGCAGAAAAATGCTTAAACACGTCGGCATGAATATGTGTGTGAAGAGCCTGACAACAAAGCACCAGTTTTTTCTTTCTTTTTTTTTGATTTGGAAACACAGCAGCGATGGAGCCATAACAACAAGGTGTGCCACAAAAAGCTTGTGTTGAAGATATAATAATGGCATGTTTAACACATTAGAAATTCATGACAGAATTCAAATTTGAAAGAAAATGTTGCCATTGAATGTAATTTCAAATGTCACAGCAATAGAAAATCTAATTTATATTTATATTAAACTATAATTATCCTGAATCCAGGATCAGATTCTCCTCAGACTGCATTAATAACCTGTCCCAGTCATTATGATTCTGTATCTTTTAACACATCAATACTGTATCTTGTACCTTTCTAGATGGTTGCTACACTTAAACACTACTAATTGTTTCACTCTCTTGTCTCTCTAACATTCCATCATGTGCCATTAAAGCCCGTCACCGAGTAAAAGCTAATCTTTTATTCTGTTTTTCAATTATTGTAGAGTGCAGTCTTAAATAGGGAGGCGGAGATAATGAAATTAACTTCCGAACTTAAAGCAATTCTCTGTGGCACAATGATCAGATATTCTCTCAGCCTGGAAAATATATGCAAATTTTATGCGTCGATCATATGTTATTACCATTGCAGCAACATAAAACAGAGTTTTCTTGAACAATTAGACTTAAAATAGTGCATATTAATTAGCCGTGGGAGAGCAGACATGAATATTAAAATTGTGCAATAGGAAGCCCTGTATGTTTGACAACAGAACAGTGATGTGGGTGTGATAGGATCATGTATTTATTTGTATTCGAAGGGCCTTGAGATCTCAGAGGCGTTCCATCTACTTGAAAAGAAATATGAACTCAACAGTTTTCATAATGGGTTATGCCTGTTGTATGCCAGGAGAGGATAATTGCACATAGAGCCACACATTTAAACCTCTCATTTACTTCTGCGCGTCATGTCTTGTTTGTGTGCCTCCCTTTGTTCTTCAAGCTAGACAAAAATACCATCACAGGGAGAACAACATTCATACCAGTCCTTTAATCTTTTGTGCTTTTAAAAAAAATCTGTTCTTTCGTAGCATACAATTAAATATACCAATATGCTATCTGTCATTAAACCCTTTTTATGATAGATCACAATTATTTGGTTGTTTGGTTGTTCATGCATTCATTAGAGCATTTATTTTTTCTTATATGGACAATTCCAAGTCAACCTCAAGAAGTTTTTACCAAATGTCTTCACCATACTGATAGGACAGATGTCAATATTTGGTGGTTTAAGCACCCATGTGAGGTCTGGCGAGTTCGACTGCCGACCGCTTCGGCGAGCAGCAGGGGTGATTTGGGGGTTCCTATGGATGTCGCTCCATCAGCTTTGGCTTCGTGGACCATCTATACCCCAACATGCTCACCTGGCTCGTCCCCGATGGGCGGCGGTAGACCATCCCATAGCGGGCAGACTCAACAGAGGGATGAGGACGAACTCTCTGTCATAGCATCGGACAGCTACATCCTGGCATCAGATGCGGAAGACCTCTCTGAGCTCCCGTCCCCGGTCGGTCGAGCTCAAGATGAGGTCGACGCTGAGATGTCAGCCATGCTTGCCCAGGCAGCCGTGAGCATCGGGTTGCAGTGCGCTACAGCACCCTCCCCTCCCTGCTCGCGGCTGAATGCATGGTTTCTCGGGGCAGAGCGTGGTCAAAAGCCATGCCCCGCCCCAGTGCCATTCTTCCCGGAAGTGCATGAGGAGCTCACTAAGTCCTGGAATGCGCCGTTCTCGGCACGTTCCCGGATAGCGGGCTGAGGTGCTGTTACTTCCCTGGATGGTGGGGTGGCCAAAGGCTATGTCGACATCCCCCAGGTGCAGCGTGCAGTCACGGTGCACCTGTGCCCGCAGACAGCTGCCACCTGGAGGGGTCGGCCTAGACTTCCTTCCAAAGCTTGTAAGCTCTCTTCGACACTCGTGTGGGCTAAAGCCCTGAAAGACCTGGATGATGGGAAGGCCGACCCAACTCGCATGAGCGAGTTATGCATGGCCACTGACCTCGCGCTCCAGGTGATGAATGCCACGGCAAGTGCCTTGGGTCGGTCGATGTCCACACTTGTGGTCCAAGTGGGTGGTCGCAGATGGGCGACACCCAGAAGGCCTGCCTTTTGGATGCGTCCATCTCGCAAGCCGGGCTGTTCGGTGACACCATGGAGGATGTGTCACAACAATTCTCAGCGGTGCAGAAGCAGGCTGAGGCCACCTATCGGTCATCATGGCCCCTGCTTCCCAGCAGCCCCGCCCCGCCGGCCCCTCCAGTACCAGTGCCCTCCCAGACGATGGCACGCCTGAGACGTAGGCCCGCGCGGAGGAAGGCACCTTCCCCCCGTCAGCAGGCTGATAAGAGAACCTCCAAGCGGCCCTGACGGGAAGAACCCAGGGAGTCCAACATCAGGCCAAACCCCGGCCATTACATCGCCCACAGGTCAGAGAGGGACGTTGCCTGCAGCGTCCCCACCAAAGCCTTGTCAGGAAGAGATTCTCTCCCTGGGTTTTCTCTCTCCACAGCACCCTCGACTCGACGGTGTCTGGGACAAATTACGCTGCCGACCGCAACCTCCACCGGAAGTTGCGTCGGTCAGTGACACCAAGCAGGTAAGTCAACAGAGCCATCGACCTCCCCGGGGTTCCACCCTGTGTGAGGTGACCGCTCTGTCAACCACCAAACCAGCCTCCCACGGTACGGTAAAGCAGATCATCCCTCTGGTTCTGCTGTCACGGTTCTTGAGCTAGAGAGGACGATCTGTCTCGGTTATGCGATCCAGTTTGCCAGGTGCCCGCCCAAGTTTCAGGGCATTCGCCACACCTCGGTTTGAGGGGAGAACGCTCCCGTGCTTCGGGCCGAGGTTGCCGCCCTTCTGGCAAAAGGTGCGATCTAACCCGTCCCTATAACCGAGATGTCTTCCAGGTTTTACAGCCCGTACTTCATAGTGCCCAAAAAAGGTGGGGTGCAAGGTCAGGGAAGAGGGACATCAAGTACTGCTAGTTGCGCCTTACTGGCCCAACCAGACTTGGTTTTCAGACCTGGTGGGCCTGACGACAGTTCCCCCCTGGCCGATTCCCCTGACGAAGGACCTTCTGTCGCAGGGGAAGGGCACGGTGTGGCACCCCAAGCCAGGCCTCTGGAATCTCCATGTCTGGCCCTTGGACGGGACGAGGAGACGTTGAGTGGCTTGCCGCCGGCGGTCAGAGAGACCGTCCTGCAGGCTAGAGCTCCCGCCACTAGGCGTTTATACGCTTATAAGTGGCGTCTCTTCTCGTCCTGGTGTTCTTCCCGTGGAGAGAACCCACAGAGTTGCCTGATCGGGTCAGCGCTGGCCTTCTTACAAGAGAGACTCAAGAGCAACCTCTCCCCATCCATGTTGAAAGTGTATGTAGCCGCTATTGCCGCTCATCACGATCTCGTGGAGGGTAAGTCTCTCGGCCAACATGACCTGGTCACCAGGTTCCTTTGGGGCACGAGAAGGGTGAATCCACCTCGACCGCGCTCCGTACCTTCTTGGGACTTTAATGTGGTCTTACAGGGCCTTGGTTCGGCCCCTTTCGAGCCCCTCAGAGACGCCAGTCTTTCTCATCTAACCATGAAGACGGCACTCTCGCTGGCGCTCGTTTCTATTAAGAGGGTGGGGGACCTCCAGGCATTTTCCGTGTCCTATGGGTGCCTAGAATTCGGGCCCTAGAATACGTTATCCTGAGACCCCGGCCTGGTTACGTGCCCAAGGTTCCCACCACTCCCTTCCGGGACCAGGTGGTGAACCTGCAGGCGCTCCCCTCTGGGGAGGAAGACCCAACCTCCAACGTGTTGTGTCCAGTAAGCGCACTGCGCCTCTTCTTGGACCGCACGCAGAGCCTTAGAAGCTCTGAGCAGCTCTTTGTCTGTTATGGGGGACAGCACCTGGGGAGGGCTTTCTCCAAACAGAGATTGGCGCACTGGGTTGTGGATGCCATCACTTTGGCATACCAGTCCCAAGATCGCCCGTGCCCGTTTGCAGTGAGTGCCCGGGCGGAGCGGTCTGTTGGAATCAAATCCAGTACTGGTAGAGTCGCCCCTGCTCAGGTGGACCCCTATACTAGGATTGTTGACCCATACCTAGTGACTCCCCTGCAGGGTCATCCCATATGTTGAATTCCTCACTCTTGGTTCCCCTGTTGGTGAACCTGTGACCTCCCCTCCGGTGGATTACCCCACCTGGGTTCTGTCCCCCATTCGGGCTGACACAATTCTCACATGTTGTTCTCCCCACTGGTGAGACCATGTTGGTGTCTCCACATGTAACCTAACCTTGTGGTGGGATGTGGCCTCCGTAACACACTCTTCAACGAGGAGAGCAGTGTTTCCCCAGTGTTCTTACTGTGCCGGACGGCATCTCGCTAATAGAGACAAATGCCACCATCCATGATGGCCGTCGGTACAAGCCTCTCAGGGTATGCTACTAGTACTGATCCCACTGGAAGATTACGTCTCGTAGTAGCGCTCACTTGTAACTCGCTAGTCCAGTCAGTGTCGCTCCGCTGGAGGTCGTGATACGGCTCAGCGCCGTGGTGTGTAATGATAGGTCCTCAGTCTGTCTCTCAACACAACGTCGAGAGACCGACTGAAGGGGAATGTCTCGGTTACGACTATAACCTCCGTTCCCTGATGGAGGGAATGAGACGTTGTGTCTTCATGCCACAACGCTTCGCTGACCCACTGCAGCGACCGGGAGATGTCTCTCAGGTTCCTCAGCCCAAAGGGTGAGTGAATGACCGCCGCCATTTCCCTTTTATACCCGTATGCACGGGGCGGGGACTGGCATGTGCGTGCCATTCGCCAACCCCATTGGCGTTTTAAAATTCCTCTCAGAGATGATAGATTCAACCCCAGATCAAACCCCAGTCTGTCTCTCAACACAATGTCTCGTTCCCTCCATCAGGGAACGGAGGTCAGTCATAACCAAGATGTTTTCCATAGATAAGTGAATTGACACATCCATAACGGTCCATTTTCCTCATAAATAGGTAAATGAAAATTAAAATATAGTAACTATTTCATGTTCTATAACATAAAATGTACCCATTTGTTGGGTAATATGGCTTCTGGTTTGTAAAATGTTTTTCACAGAGATTCTACAAAGTATGTTTTTTGTCACATCCATAGCGCATTCATTTTTTCCTCTTTTAAAATAGAAATATTAATGGTAATAGAAATAGACTGGTATTTTTCTTATGTGTGCACTCTATTATTGGGGGTTTAGTAGAATATAAACAGATGATTCAATATAAAGGTAATACATTTATTCTCTAAGAATTTTTATTTAAAGTTTTGACTGAAAATGGTACATCCACAATGCTACAATTGCGCAAATTCATTTATGAATTATTGTGTTGCAATCAAAACGTGCATTAAATCCATGAAAACAATCTTAAAGCGACAAACCAAAAATTAAATAAGGTGGTTATTGTAATTAGGTTCGCTGACACATTTTAACAGATCACCCAGTTTACAGGGCCTCCGGCACGAGACAGCAGCCCCACCCCACCCATCCCTCACTAGCGGCAATCTCCCCGAGGGGACGCCCCCCGTGACACCCATAATGGTTGTTTGATGGCCCCATAAAAGAAGTCAATGTATTGACGGAAGCTCTTTGAGGACAAACCTTATTTGTATGTGGATCAATCTAGTCAATTCATAGAGGGGTACCATAAGGAAGTGGAAAGCAGACTTCAATGATAACATTACACCTGTGACCTCACAGCTTTCCCCTCAAATTGTGATGACAGAGACAGTCTGTTTTCACCATAGCGTGTTGCATTTTTATTAAATCATTGAATGCCTTACAATCAAATTACCATCTTCAAGATTAAATTGCATTGTCTACAATTTGTCCGTGCAGCCTAGGAATGCTTTATCAGCCCATATTTTTGCTGACACATTTGCATCTTGAGTACATTGATGTACCAATTCTAAATTCTAAACACCCTTCAAAAAAAAATATCAGTCAAAACAATACAGCTATAAAAATTGGTAATAACACTGGCTATATGAAAAAAGGTTATTTTTATTATTTCCACTTTTAACTAATCTTAAGGTATTAATTTAAAAGGTCCTTTTCCATGCAAAACATCATCTCAGTAACCAACTGATGTAATACTCACTATTAATAAAAAATATTAAGGCCTGTGAAGGAAAAACCCACAAGGCAAGCTTTAAAGGGATGTAGCAATACTGCAGAACTGTTGAAGAGCAAAAAAAGTCAAAGTTAACATCTCAAGTCCGCACTCGAGCGAAGTACAGAACAACGTTTGGTTGCATCACTTCAAAACGAGGGCAGATATCATTTCTACCTTTATTAGGAGCTTTAAATGAGGCAACTGCTGAGAGTGATTACAAAGACGACTGAAGGGCGAAAAAACATCCTGCACAAATATCCTGAATTCAGCTAGACAGAATCAAGTCTGTGAGCTCAAAGTTTGGTTGAAATAAGTTTGGATAATATCACATGATGCAACCATGCAGGCAGAGCAAGATGAATGGCGGTTGTAAAGCGATTCGAAAACTAATTCAGATTCACTTTAAAACCCAAACCAGTTTCACAAGCTGCTATTATAATAATCCCATACAGTACCTGGCTCTATGATCCTCAGACTGGATTTAACTAATGAGACCCCATGATGTCTGCATGCTCCCGTCTCCCGGTGCTGCCCCATTCCAGATTGTACAGAGCAGACCACTTCATTTGCATGCACGGAATCTGCAACGCTTTCCAGGGAGGCCCCCGACCAAAAGAAAAAGTTGTAGCCCCCACTCCAGCTGCCAGGTCAGTCTTCTTCACCTACAGTAAATCAACAAGGGAGTCGAAGGAAAATGAGCCACCCCTCTGGATTTCGCACAACAGTGGTGGGGGGTTTTAGGTGAGGGCAAAGGGGAGTTTTGGGTAAAAGTTTGACTGGAGTCCAAAGCGAGGTCCTGTGGAAGAGAAGGAAAGAGCCCTAGTGCATGCCTGCTCCAAAAGAGGATGTGATAAGACTGCATGGCTAATGAGCTCGCCGGCTCCAGAGAACCCCGGCTTTTCTTATTCTCGTTCATCATTAATTCAGCAACGTTGATAATTTCATTAGATTGCCACCATTTTTTCTCGGCCCATCAATAATTCACGGGCACGGCTCCTGGACGGGTAGTCCCTGTAGCTCGAGAACGCACTTTCACACGTACGTATAGTAAATGTGGGTCAAGGATACACCTATAATCACAATACTTTCCCATTTACCGCTTTGTCGTATGTACACACTAACCATGCACGCACACCAACTACCACGCATGATCTCTAAAAAGGCATCGCAGGGACATGAAACATATGGCAGTCGTCGAAAAGAAGCGATGCTTCAGGTAAATAAAACAGTACCTGGCAAATACTGGAGATCTCTCATCTGGCACTGTGGCAAGAGCACAGAGAAAAGCGCCAGGGCAGTAAAACAAACAAACGCAACGCATGCACGCCACAGCCAGCCGATCTCCCTGCAAGCTTTCAACAGACAAGCTGTGGGATTACTCTAATCACATTTATTTATTAACCCTCAATTAGGAATGGAAGTCTTACGGCTCATGTTAGCTTAGGGAGAACATTGGGACCTACGATACACATAATTGACAAGAAGGGCTTATTCTTAGTTCAAACCATTTGGGCTGATTAAGTACAAGCCTTTCATCTGTAGATACAATGCTATTAATTAAATCATTAAAGGAATTATTCGCTTGCGAGATGGGGGATTTAAAAAAAACTGCCTTACAATAACTCCTGAAATATTCATTAATAAAAAAAGATTGCTTAAATTTAATGACAGGGATTACATGTGTTGAGACCGTCTCCGTTTCGCCAAGCCTGCCCCTTAACATAAACCCTCCTCCCACTGTTTGATTGCTTGATGAAGAGATGGGAATGAAGTGAGCAAGACACACACACACACACACACACACACACACACACACACACACACACACACACACACACACACACACACAAAGGGTCGGGTGCAAGTCGAGTCGCACGCACACACACACACACACACACACACACAAAACGTGTAGACCTACATATATTCATCACGCACACACAATACACACAGTAACTAATTCGAAGTAAATGCAAAAGAAGCAACACTCTCGTAATCCTCTAAAGTGTCGGCCATCATTTGACTGTGTTCTCACAGACTGGCAGTAGCGATATTTAATTGCGTCCATCAAACCCGACCGATATTGTTTTCTGAGAAGTTTCAATGTTATTGTGTGTTTCTCCACATGCTTTTATAGATTGGAGGCTTTGTTATTGGGTGTAAACTTTAGACATGAGATCGTAATAGATGGTTCTTGTTTGATCAAATTATTGCTACCCTTTTCCTTTTCAATCTTTCACGCAGACGTGCATACACAACCGCACACACACAAAGTAACTCATTCTTATGAAATGTGACAGTTGCCTGCCTGGTAAGCCAAATCCAGATCATTTTTCTACTTTGAGTTAGTCTCCTCACTGCAGCTTGTTAAAGAGGGGAGTTTGGAGCAGGCAGTCATGAACAAAAGCGCAGAGGAAAAGTAAAGAAAATGATAGTACTTTGTTGGCTCCTGTTGCCCAAAGCAGTGCATGCAACTCAACCCAAAGATTACATTATTTTACAATAATGCTAGGATGCAAAAAAATGCATTTCCTCCTAAAAACAAAACTCAATATCCTGATTGATTAACTATGGAAGCCCGTTTCCGCCACGTGATAAAAAAAATCAGGCTCTAAAAAGTCATAATTATGAGATAAAAATTCATAATTATGAGATTGAAAATCAAAATTATGAGATAAAAAATCAAAATTATGAGATTGAAAATTATAATTATGATATTAAAATAACGAAATTATGAGATTGAAAATCGTAATTATGACAAAAAATTGAAATTATGATTTAACATGCGCAGTGCAGGCAAGACACTGCACGCTTGCGACATCCGTTGCTTAATACGGTGTAAATATAAATAACTGTACATTTTTTATTTTATTTAATTAGGCTGAAACAAGCAACCTGATTCATTTGTTTTGAACTGATCCGAAGTCCCATTTTAGAAGCCTCATCAAACAGAAAAATTACTAAAATACTACAAATTGACAGGCCACATTTTAGAATTATAGTACTCATCATAACTTTATCTAGGAATTATGTTTAAAAGCATCCAGAATAATCAAAACTATATGCAGGACTAAAGAATATGTAGCATATTCAAAGTAACCACCCTTTCCAAAATTGTACTCTTGGCATGATCGAGCAGCTTCTTGAAATTTCACCTTGTAGGAAGATTTTTCAATAGTATTGGCAGAAATTGCGTCTATTCATTTCTTGGCTGCTTTTTTTATTTGGTCCTCAATTTTTGTCGTCTAATAAAATAAATTAATATGTTGCCACGATTATATTTTTGTCTACTAAAGTCATTTCAAACATTTAAACATACATCTTCAGATTAAAAGATTGTAAGACCATGAGAAACATTTCAGTCAAACATTCAAGTGTTTTAGAACTTTTAAACAGCAGTGTATTTTTTGCCCTCCAAAATCATACATCAAAAATTATGCATTTAAGAGATGGCTTCACAAATCTATGATATTACTGTAATATTCTGTGTTAATACCAAGCAAAGCCACACCCATACGTTAAATGCGAATGGACGTAAAAGAGATTACGTGGAGCGCAGGGCGGAATAAAGGGCTACTGATTGTTCGTGCATCGATGTCAAATGGTTATGTTCAACGCAAAGTGATAAAATAAAATGCATTACAATTACTACTACTGTATGTTTCACAATAGAAACCTCTCTGGGTTTTTACTGGTAGTTTGTTGGCTTCAGCAGGCATGTTATCTGGTAGATTGGAACCAGTGAAAAACTTTTCAGTAGCTCATAGATCTTTTGTTGAAAGGATTCCATATACATTGTACATTGAATGTGGCCCAAAACACACAATATTTTGTAATTGTTTGGCTGTGGAGTCCTTCAGGTTCCTCGGCTCCACCATCTCAAAGGACCTGAAGTGGGAGACCCACGTAGGGCCCAACAAAGGTTGTTCTGTGTGCTTTAATCCCTGTCAGGTTTGCCTCGGCTACTCAGTTGATCACAAGTGGACAAGAACGGATAGTCCAGATTGCTGAAAAGATCATTGGTGCTTTCTTTCCCACTCTTGTAAAGTGCAATCATTACAGACTTGATACACCCTGGACACAACATCTTTGAACTGTTGCCCTCTGGCCGGTGCTTCAGAAGGAGTACTAGAGCATCTGGACATATTGCTTTTAATTAATTTGAATATTCGCAAATTTCCAATCTATTTTACATACAGTATATTACTTCTGTACAACTGTCTATTTACAGTTGTATTTTATTTATATTTTTATATATTTTGTACTCTGTTTTATTATTATGTGTCTGCTGATGCATTTGGATGTCTGCACTGGAAGCTTAAAAAAAATACTGAAAACTGAAAACAAATAACTAAAATATATATATAACCAATCGCAATTGGTTTGTAAAACCACTGAGTTGCATTTACACCATTCTAACCAGCGGATGTCACCAGCGTGCGGTGTCCTGGCTGCACTGCGCATGTGCACGTTAAGTCATAATTTTGACTTTTTATCTCATAATTATGACTTTTTATCTAATAATTTTGACTTTTTATCTCATAATTATGACTTTTTATCTCATAATTTTGACTTTTTATCTCATCATTTCGATTTTTGTATCTCATAATTTCGATTTTTTATCTCATAATTATGACTTTTTATCTCATAATTTCGATTTTTGTATCTCATAATTTCGACTTTTTGTCTCATAATTTCGATTTTGTATCTCATAATTATGACTTTTTAGAGCCTGATTTTTTTTATCACGTGGCGGAATTGGGCTTCCATAATTAACATCCACTGTAACAGTGCTATTATTGACCAACATTATACATAGAACAATGATACTGTATTAATGCACACCGTAAACAATGATGTGCTCAATAAGTCATGTCAATGTGATAGTTCACCCAAAAATGAATATTCTGTCATCATTTACTCACCCGTTGTCATTTCAAACATGTATGACTTTCCTTCTTCCACAGAACACAAAAGAAGATGTTTTTGCAGGTTAACCCTGTATTGCGGTGCCAAACTTGTGCAGTGTGAAATGACGCGGAGGTAGAATAATACGACCAGACACTTAGCAACGGACACCCAATCAAAAACAAAACAACTCCGTGCGCTGTGTAAACAATCTTTTGAGTTTTTTATTTATTTGAGTAACTAACGTCTTAGCAGGCTTAAAAAAGCCAAAAAGGATTTGCGCTGCGTAATTTCCCCCCCGGATGCTGAACAACGAGGTATTTGGTTATTTAAAGTGACCACGCACTTTTTTTTATTCAGTCAGTGACGCTGCAGTATTTATCCAATCATGACTGTTGACACCGCAGATATGCAAATAAGAATGTTAACCCATAGTTTAGTGATCTACCGTGTGAAACATCAGGTTATGAATACCCAGGGTTATCTCTTAACCCCTGGTAAATTATAAGCAGTGTGAAACGTGAAACCGATAACCCAGGATTCTGTTTACCTGGGGTTTAGAATAACCCTGGGTTAACGATTTCAAGAGTGAAAAACCCTAGGTTTGGAATGACAAGACGGTGAGTAAATGATGACAGAATTTTAATTTGTGGGTGAAATATCACTTTAAAGGAATAATTCACATTTAAAATGAAAATTCTGTCATTATTTACACGCCCTCTTGTCATTTCAAACCTGTATGACTTTCTTTCTTCTGCAAAACACAAAAGAAGATATTTTGAAAAATGTTGGTAACAGAAGACTGTTGGCCCCCATTGACTTGCACTGGTTTTGTGTCCATACAGTAGAAGTCAATGGGGACCAACCAAAAATTTCCTTTTCTGTTTTGCAGAAGAAGGAAAATCACACATGTTTAAAATTACAACAGGGTGAGTAAATGATGATAGAATTATAATTTTGAATGTGAACTATTTCTTTAACATGTTTATTCATTACATGAACGCATCAAAATAATTTGACCAATTTCAACTTGCAACAAAGTTTTTAAAGTCATAAACTAAAGTCAATTTAAAGGGGAGATTTCACGAAAATACGACTTTTTCTGTGTTTAGGTGCTATAATCGTTTCCCCGGTTCATCTACCAAGCCCGAAAACGTTAAAAAGTACAACACAGTAACTTTGGTTTGTTACGCCTTTCTCTGAAAGCATGTGAAAAAAATCAGCGCTTCAGAATACGCTCCCTTGGTGACGTGGTGGAGGGATCTCATTATAATATCACCGCCCCTTAATGTGCTCGTTAACACCCTCGGCGCGCCATTTTGATTTTTGGAAATGACAGGAGTGTATCGGTTCTAACGCCATGGCTAAAGTTCGTGCCAAACATGCTAACTGTTCTGTCGTTGGGTGCACAGACCAGCACAGAACACTGTTCCCAGCCTCACAGGAGACGAGAGAGCAATGGATTTATTTTGTTTTCAATGGAAATCCCCCACATTGAACGAGGCAAAGATGCAAATAAAGACAGATAGATAGAGATAAAATAGTCACTGAGCCGTTTGTCCATTCACTCATAGAAAGCAATGTGTGTGGCTTGTAAACACGCGACGGGATTGTCCTGTGTAACGTTACTTTCACTTAGAGAAAACGCGAACGTTTCTTGAGTACCTTAACTTATAGAAAGCAGTGTGTATGGTTTGTGAACATGCAACGGGTTTGTCATGGTAACATGATTTCCCGCCACCCTCCCGTTTTGTTATTTCACCCGTGAAACCCCGTGACGCGATCGCGAGTCTCACTCCCGAAAGAGGCCGTGACCGGACCAACAGGGACCGGTGTTGTGTAATATTCAGTTTCCGTGAAAAACTGTTGCAGTGGGAGGGGTTAGTGTGAATATTCATAGTTCGTCACGTGGTGGGCGTGGCCTTTTGAACTACGAACAAGCAAATGGAATAGAGCGTTATCTTCGGTTCTTCAGCTCTTTTTTGATGAATTATTTCGTTAAGGTAATACAGCCGAATGGTCATACGCCCCGTTTAGATGTATGTTATTCACATAATAGGCTAATGCTTATTGTTTTTCATGTGCTTTTATAAAAACGCTTTCTCATGGCCATATGGCAATGTTTTAGCTGTATAAGTGTAACATGCGTGCCTACTTGCTGTGTTTTTATTTTGCTGCAGCGTAACTTTCACAACTTTTCGTAACTTTCATTGACTGCAATAAAACTCAGATGTCGTTAGATGCATGTATAAATAAAGATTTGTTTCATGTTCTCTTGTGTTATTTTGTGACGTATTTTGTTAAGAGCCTTACAGCAATTCAAAAGAACAACGAGCAGCTGAGAGGTGTTGTTTATGTGTTTTCCTGAGAGCTAAAAGGCAATTTAAGAGAAAAGAGACCAAAAGACAAAAAAAGGACATTTTAAATGTAGTGCCCATTTGCCTTAATTAAACACATACACAAAGAGTCAACGTTTCACATTTATTATTGCATAAATGAATGATCCAACAATGCACATTGTAGGCGTTACCAGCATGCATGTTCTCTCTAGATGCATAAACACAAGATATAACAAAATCAAGTAAATAAACAAATAAAAACTTGGATGTATGTTTTGTTTAAAAACAGCTTTTGCAAGAAACTGCTGCACACATCCTAAGTTCATGTTTTCTGTATGATTAGAAATATGTTTACACAAATGTACAAACATACAGTATGTACACAAGTATGTTTAAAGCAAGTTGAAAAATACAAAAATGTCAAAGGGGTTATAACAATGATTAAACAACAACAGTCCAAATTTAAGAAAAAACAAATATAATTGGGTTTGGCAATCTGTTCCCTGCCCATCATTCCTTTACACTGAAGGAAACATATATTTAAACATTTAAATAAGTATTAACAATTTTTCTTATTAACATGTTTCTATATGATTCTGTTAAGCAACATAAATGAGCTATGGTGTTGAGTTGGGTAATATTAAATAGTTATAAACAACAGCCTCTGATAAATAACCCTGCCAATCAACGAAAAAGTTTGGTGGCTGGATTATCTAAAAATACATAAACTTCAGCCAATTACTCTGTCTGCCCTTATACTTTACCTCGGGATGCCCATATAATCCCCAGCTCCAGATGGATAATAACCTCTCATAGAATCAGAGGAGAGATTAAGCCCATCCCGAGGATACCTGTGACTGACAGATGCACAAGTTCTGGATGTGCATTGAATGTACTCCATTTAATTCTTTCCTGTTTGTTTTTCTTCATGTAAAGCTGCTTTTAAACTGCAACATTTTAATGCGCTTTATAAATAAATTAGAATAGAATGGAATTTTTTGTATTGTCTATGCATTCTGGTAACACATACAATGTGTAATGCATTGTTGTATGTATTTATGAATGAATAAAAAATGTGAAACGTTTACTCTGTGTGTGTGTGTGTGTGTGTGTGTGTGTGTGTGTTCATGTTTGTATATCTCGGTGGGGACCTAAACCTGAATACACACCAACACATGGGGACTCGTGTCACCGTGGGGACCAAAATTGAGGTCCCCAGGGGCAAAAAAGCTAATACATTGTACAGAACAATATTTTTTACAAATCTAAAAATGCAAAAAGTGTTCTATGATCTTTAGGTTTAGGGATAGGGATAGGGTTAGGGATAGGGGATAGAATATACAGTTTGTACAGTATAAAAACATTACGCCTATGGACTGTCCCCACGGGGATAGTCAACCAAAGCCTGTGTGTGTGTGTGTGTGTGTGTGTGTGTGTGTGTGTGTGTTTAATCTATTCTTTTTTATTTATTTTTATTTTCTTGATAGGGCAAAGCACAAATATTGGTTGACTGGGAGCCCTGTCCAATATGGTATGTATTCTGCTTTTCTGCTTCATCAATTAATGTAGGCATTATTAATTTACTTTATCTTTGTTAATCTTTTTAACTTGTTTGTTTTGTTTTATTTTGTTTTGTTTTTACTACATTAATTTCTTATTAATCTGTTTTGTTTCGCAAATGGTGGTGGTCCTTCTTGGATGTTCTGAAATGATGTATGCTTCACACTTGTTAACATTTTTGTTTATTGGAAACATCCAGTAAATTTAAAAAAAATTCCCTTCTGTTTTTAGTGGCAAGGAGTGGGCCCATTGGCAGCCAAAGGATTCTCTTCAAATTAATGAGAAATAAAATGTAGAATTTGAACTACATTTTGGTTTCTGTCTTTTTATTACATTGTTTTTGCGCTACTTTTGAAATCATGTCTGATCTTTCTGTAGTGATGAAAAGGTGAAAATGCCCAATAAATGTCACACATGGAGTTAAGTCTAAAGTAGGATTAAATTTACTTAATTCAGCTCAATTTCCTTTTCAGATGTTATCCGATAACATGTTTTATATTTAATGATTATACATTGCACTTTGTTATTTTATTACAGTTGACATATAACTTGATTTCATGGTCTTTTGTCTGTGCTTTTCAAGTTAACTTAACCTCACAGACCACTGTTGAAGGGATAGTTTGGAAGAATGCTTATAACCAAACCGATTTTGCCCCCCATTGACTCCCATAGTAGGGAAAAATACAATGGTAGTCAAAAGTGCCCCAGGACGTCCTACATTCTTCAAAATGTCGTCTTTTGTGTTCAACAGAACAAAAAAATATATAAAGCAATTTTTCCTATGGGAGTCAATGGGGGAGGGGTGGGGGCAAAATGTGTCTGGTTATAAGCATTCTTCCAAATATCTTTCTCTGTGTTCTGTGGAAGAAGGAAAGTCATACATGTTTGAAATGACAACGGGTGAGTAAATGATGACAGAATATTCATTTTTGGGTGAACTATCCCTTTAAGACATGCAAAAACCGTTTAAAGCTGTTGACAGTTGTCATTTCAGGCAAATCAATGCGACAAAAATCTTCAGATCTTCCAAACTATTCACCTCCAGTCCTCCTCATATTCAGCTCGCAGGAGTCCTGTGCTCATCAGGAGCTGAGCTCCACATTCATCCAGATCTCAGCATTGCTATTCACTCCACCACCACCACCACCAGTGTCTAGACTCCATGGGATATTCCTTTTCATATCATGCATTTCTCTTCTACTTTTCAAATGATGTCTCCATGTGTTCTAATTGCCAAAGACTAAATAGTTTCAACTTATGCACCTTGTCATGTTTGATCGCTCTTGCAGTCAATAATTAAGCAATAAATAAGCATTTGGCATTTGTTCACTTGTATTTCTGAGAAAGACCACAAATACACTATGATAAACACTTGCAAAAGATAATCACTTTTCCTTACATATTAACTGAAAACATTGACTGTGACAAAGTTGAGAAAAATAAGCAAAAGAAACAACCTACACTGAGCATATTTATGAGGAATTTGTTCAACTTTATATCACATTGATTTACTAGTTGTTTTTAGTGGATTATTTTGAAATGACAATTTGGGGTAGCATATACATTTATTATAAACATACTTATCTGGATAANATAAATTGTACAGAACAATATTTTTTACAAATCTAAAAATGCAAAAAGTGTTCTATGATCTTTAGGTTTAGGGATAGGGTTAGGGATAGGGGATAGAATATACAGTTTGTACAGTATAAAAACATTACGCCTATGGACTGTCCCCACGGGGATAGTCAACCAAAGCCTGTGTGTGTGTGTGTGTGTGTGTGTGTGTAAGTAATAGAAGCAAAGCCTTTTAATGGGCAATATATAAACAATTATAAACAACACCTCAAGGCTCTTGACATCAATGCTCTTGACAAAAAACTTGACAAAATAACACCAGAGAACATGAAACAAACCTTCATTTATAAATGCATCTAACGACATCTGAGTTTTATTGCAGTCAATGACAGTTATGAAAAGTTGTGGAAGTTATGATGCAGCAGCAAAAAAAACCACACACACACACAGGCTTTGGTTGACTATCCCCGTGGGGACAGTCCATAGGCGTAATGTTTTTATACTGTACAAACTGTATATTCTATCCCCTATCCCTAACCCTATCCCTAAACCTAAAGATCATAGAACACTTTTTGCATTTTTAGATTTGTAAAAAATATTGTTCTTTACAATTTATTAGCTTTTTGCCCCTGGGGACCTCAATTTTGGTCCCCACGGTGACACGAGTCCCCATGTGTTGGTGTGTATTCAGGTTTAGGTCCCCACTGGGATATACAAACATGAACACACACACACACACACACACGCACACACACACACACACACACACACACACACAGCAAGCTGACGCAGTTTACAGCTTGAAAATTAACGACAAAACAACAACACATGTGTTCGTCAACACATAGTATCATCCACGTAAGCTACACAGCAAAAATGGCCATGAGAAAGCGTTTTTATAAAAGCACACGCAAAACGATAAGTATTTTAGTCTATTATGTGAATAACATAAACAGTTGTACATCTAAACGGGGCATTTGACCATTTGGTTGTATTACCTTAACGAAATAATCAAAAAAGAGGTGAAGAACAGACGACAACACTATTCCATTTGCTTGTTCGTAGTTCAAAAGGCCACGCCCACCACAGAACAAACTATGAATATTCACACTAACCCCGCCCACTGCAACAGTTTTTCACGGAAACTGAATATTACACAACACCGGAGCGCCTTCGCGAATGACACCGGGGGAAACAGGTGTGCTTATAGAAAACAATGTGTTTGGTGTTCAAAGACGAGACCAGTGGCGTAACTTTGTTTTGAAAAGTGGTGGGGACAAAGACGACACAAACAATACTTGAATAAATTGTTTCTGTAATAACTCGTTGGGAATATTCATGAGCGTCACAAGCGCGAAAAATGTAGGTGACTCCTCCTCTAGAAAACAGTATAAAAACTGCGCCGCTTTATCGATGGCTTCAGTGGTGTAACGTTAGTGCGAAAGACGCATGACAAATAATATTGACACTGCCGTGAAGCAGGTTCGAATCCGCTGAACTCACTATTCTAAATTTTCACATCACATATCAGATCTGCTTCCATTTTGTTTTTAAACTATATCATGTTTTCATCAATAGATCATTTAAAAACATGTTGTGCTTTATTATATGTAAGGATGGCTGTTGCCGTACATAATTAAACGTATTAATTTGTGATAAAATAAAAACTACTGAAATGAATGTGTGTTTTCCCCATGTTAAAAATTTGGTGTTTGACACAGATTACCTGTCGGTGGGATTGAGACATTTGGGAACCCCCTGCTAATAAGGACAAACATTCAAGTATACAGGGGAAACAGATGGAAAAATAATATCTTTAAAAAAATCTTATTTTCACTTATTGCTACGGGCATTGCCAGATAGGCTATACAAATATACAACGTGAACTCATGAACCTACAAAGTTGTGACTTTTTCCATTTATTGGAGTATCAAAATGTAATTAATCTTGCAATAGACGATAGCAACCGCATGTCGAGAACAATAAGGACGAATATATAGCACCAAAGTGCAATTAAGCGCAAAATGTTTGGTACATGTATGACTTGAACAGCCATTTTCAAATATTTTCATCATTTTATTTAAAATAAATACCTTTACAATCTGATATGTGATAGGGAAAAAGTTCAGCAAACAGCAGTCCCGAACCCACGACGACATGAAGTAGGTAACTCATGCTTTATGATCTACGTCACTGGGCGTAGTTAGTATAAATAGCCTCTGCTTACAAAGCGGGCTACTTGCACGATAAATGAACACTCTGTATTTTTTATTTCTTCCAATAAGTGGTGGGGACATGTCTATGGGTTCAGAATTGTTGCAATATTTTGAATAAATAAACTATGATCCGCAAATACGGTACATATAGAGAGTTTCACAAACATTTTTTAAATCGGAATTTATCAATTTGGTACATAAAGACAATAAAACGGCTGGCTTGCAGCAGACCAAATCAGTCCCCAGTCACCGGGATTGTCCACCCCAGTCCGTGCACGCTGTTATCAAGTCATAAACATTTCAGTCATTTGTTACTAACATACGGACAATGCATATAAACACAAACAATCATTACTGAGTAGTATAAAGAAGAGGCCATTCACATATCTTAGTATATCACGCATTTTAGGCCGCCACTAGCTGCCATGTTAGCTCCCTGAATCTTAGTGCAGAGCAAAACGTGATTGGCTGAAGTTAGAACGTGCCCTATTGGACAACGAAGGCTGAAGTTACCCGATTGGCTTGTGTGGGCGGAGTCCACCTATTTGTGGATTGTGCGCACGTTTTGACGTTAGAAATGTTTCAAAATCCACAAATGCACAGAGATCCATCCACAAATGCGTGCACTGATCCACAAATGTGTGCAGCGATTCACAAATACACAGAAAGCGTTCCACAAATGTGCAGAAAGCGATCCACAAATGTGCAGAAAGTGATCTACAAATAAATGCCATTGAAATAAATTTGTAAATATTTTTATTTGCAAATCTCATTGTATTTATTTGTGAATTCCATTTCTTTTTGTGGAACATCTAACATATATTTATGGTTCGCTTTTTGTGCATATGTGGATTTAAAAAATGTTTGTGAAACTCTCTATATTTATTTGCGGATCATAGTTTATTTATTCAGAATATTGCAACAATTCTGATCCCATACATGTCCCACCCGTCCACCCGCAAATTACGCCTATGGACGAGACACAGTAGTTTCTCATTCGCTTTGTGACCCTTCTTTCTTGGGTAGGCTACTTTCACTTGTAGAAAGCAGTGTGTATGGTTTGTAAATACGCGATCGGTTTGTCATGTGTGTTTTCGCGTATAGAAAACGTGACGCCTTTGTTAGGAGTCTGTTCGCTTATAGAAAACAATGTGTTTGGTGTTTAAAGACGAGACCTTGTTTCTCATTCACTTTATACGACCCTTCTTTATTATTTTGTCGTTGGAAGCACAGGTTCTAAGCCCTGGCTGCTAGGGCTGCGCGATATAACGAAATATATTGTTACCTCGATAACAGTATATGCGATATCCATATCGCAGAGAGTTGCGATAAATTAAATTTGTTTCATGTGTCAGTCATTTGTGTGTTGCATGCTTAGATTGTCCAAATGGGACCAATCAGAAGGGGCATTACTATCTTTATACCCGCCAAGTAGGTGCTATTATACTATTGGCTAGATCGCGCCCAAAGGTGAACCTAGCGGCTCAAAGCAGAGAGCGGAAAATAAATATGGCAGGAATAGAGACGAGCGAGGAAAATGACACCGACGAACTTGTGTGCCTAAAAAGAACGGTACGTTACGTCTGAAATATGGCAATATTTTGCAGGGCTCGACATTAACCCTTGTCCGGGAGACGTGAATGTTTTGTATTGGCAAGTGAGAGAGAATTTACTTGCCCGACCGGACAAGTACCTTGAAAAAAAAATAATAATAACAGTGCGACATATATGTACAGTAGAATAATACGAATATGTGCATTAGACAGAGCTGCGTGTATGTGTGAAGTGCATTTGTCGTGGTTGTGCTTGTTTGTGCGTAACAATAATCAATAGTTCACTGCACTGAGTCCATATATCGTACGTTAACTAGATACGAACGCGGAATCCTGTTATTTCAATGTCATCTGGTTGTTCTGCATGTCTGAGTGAATTATGTGCACAGTTTAACATTCAACACGGGTGATGGTTGAGGATTTATCTGCATCTGCATTGTATGAGGACATGAACACATGAACTTCATCTCCAGAGTTGTTCTGAGAGTTTATTTTACTAGCGCTTTACTGTTTGAGTGAAGCTATTGGCAAACACAAAAACTTGAGCCTTCCCAGAAAACCTGTCAAAATAAAAGTCCTGTTGAATTGAACACACACTGTAGTGTTAAGTCTAAATGTTTGCCTCTTCCTCGATAGATTTTTTTAGCCTGAATTAGATTTAATTACATCAGAAGAATATCTATTACCTGTTTATTTTAGTATGATAATTACATATATAAATAATAAAAAATAGCTAATAAAAATAGCATTTCTCTAGGAAATGTTATGTCGCAAGAAATATCGTTACCACAATATTCAACAACAAAATCGCATATCTCATATTTTCTCAATATCGTGCAGCCCTACTGGCTGCGCTTTCTGCTGAAAAGGGGGTGGAGACTAGCAGCTCATTTGCACTTAAAGAGACAAACACCAAAACAGCCCGTTTCTCCTCGCATGCAAAACTGGGCAACTAGAGCATGGTATAATAAAAGATCTCTGGTGTATTTTGAGCTGAAACTTCACAGACACATTTTGTGGACCCCTATGATTTATATTACATTTGAAGTAGAAAAAAATCTCCCCTTTAATATAATTTAAATACAAGTGACTTGTAAAGCCAATTTGATTTAACTTAAACATTTAGGGCAGCTTTTGACCTTAATTTGTTTTGCAGTATTTGTGAAACATGACACCAGAAATAACCCATATTTTGTGGCAATACAAAACCCCAAATGCACCGCATTGCCAAATCCAAATTTGTTGCAGACTGTCACCGCTGCACACATGCCACATGCTTTGTTTTTGACACGGGAGATGGAACCTATTGGTGATTGTAGGATGATTGACGTCTCTGTGCTAAGGCAGATGAAACACTCTCCGCCCCTACTGTAGTCAGACTGTTTGAGAGAGTGCCAGTAGCCCACCCATAGGGGGGCCTCACCGAGCTCTTCAAAAAGCCTGTGTGTGTCTGTTTGATCCCACTGCAGAGGGTCAGGTCACAGGGGATTGGTGGTCTATGGATCGGTTTATGTGTGAGTCTGGTATGGGTGGGTGGTGCAAACAATTGATGCTAAAAATACAGAATGTTCAACACAGTAGCACAGAAATACTATGAAAGAGCAATGAAATCAAAGGAGATAAAGGGACAAAATGGGATTTTTTAATTGAATGTGTGATTGGGTGTGTTAGTGAGAGGTTCACAGATATTTACCCAGGCCTGGTAGGTTGGCTTGACTTGGGGGGCAGACAGATATTGTAATATACAAGTAATATAATCATAGTTTACTGCATGCATAATTTTATTTTTTTATTTTATTAAATTGACTGATAATTATTCAATAGATAAAACAAATATTTTATTTTTTTAATTGTAAAGATATGATATGATTATTTCCTAATGCTTTCAGATCTGAATAATCCATAAAAGGTGAAAAATGGAGCTCAGTGTTTTCTGGGATAATATATTCTTGTGTGAATGAAAAACATAATTTTTGTTAATGTGTGTATACTGTGCCAGATTTGTACCTTTAAGGGTACAATGGCTTGTCACTGGGGCAGTACCCTCAGAGGTACAAATATTGTACCTTTCCACATGGATACCCAGACAGCGTGCAACCATTGAATCAATGTCAAAAAATAGCTGATTTGTGAATGTTAATTGCGTTGAATCAATATCACTTTTGCACCTGCAATTAATGTTGAAAAAATGTTGAAATTTCAACAAATCACCATTATTGTGATCAGTGTTTGCTTTAGTTGGGCTCTTGACTCTTGAGTTTAATGTTAAGTTTTCTTTACTGTCTAACACATATGTTGTGGCAAAGAAAACTAAGATCCAGTGGGATCAGAAAATGATTGTTATTTCATCACAATGAAGTTCTGTAAATTACTTTTGAGTGTCTTATGTTTTTAGTATGTGAATGCGGAGTTATGATCTGAACCTTCAGGCTAAGTTCAAGTTCTTGCATCTAAATGAGAAGGTCAGTGTGAGTCTGAATCATCCACCGCGAGACAGTCGGTGAAATTTCCATGTTTCCTTTGAGTGAATGGATCACCCCGGTCTTCCACAGACATCTCTCATCCATCCCCACTGAGACTGAAACGTCCAGAATGAGACCAGAGATGAGGCGAACAGCGGGTGACTGGAACTAACCTCACTAACTTCACCCAAGCCTCTGGGGGGTCAGCCTGGCGAATGGCACTCGGCATGAATCACTCGTCGGGAAATTATGTCCACAACATTTAATATAGCGAATTGCTACTTGCGTTACAGACGGCACGTGATCATTCATCACAACTCCTCGCGGCTGTGGCTGTTTGCCCGTTTCACCGCCCTGCTCTTCTATAATGGGTGTACAATTGAATCAGGTGTCTGGTCCCCTTAAGAAAATTAAGTCACGGCTTACGCTGCGGCCACTTAATGAGGGCCGGGCTGCGAGACAGTGACGAATTGGGAGCGACGCCAGGGTAGAGCAATATCTGCATTCTGTCGCCGTGTCGATTTTTCACCATTCCGCCTCCCTGCTGCCACCCCTCCTCCCCCGAGAGTGGGATATCACTCACCTGCGCAAGTATTAGAAAGCTCTTATTTGAACATAGATTCCCTTCTGTGATGACAGCTAATAACAGATTGTCATTCATGAGCTGTATTTTTACACAGAATTTTGATTTTGATGGACATGAAAAGCTACTTATAGGTTTGCCCACTGCTGGTGCCTAAAACTAGTTAATGGTAATGCTTATGGTGTATGGAATTTGTTTAATAATTCAAGATGGTGGGAAAGGCTACCATGTGGATCTTCACTATGTGGAGGATTTGTGACGGATCAGCTTCATAATGTTTATAAAAATGGGATTCAGTCCGTTTTAAATACATTTAAACTACTTTCTAACTAATTTCTAACCTTTTATAGTCTGTTCTTTAGGGAACCATTGGGCAACTTTTATCATTGTAAACCTTGTATAATTGACAATAAAACACGTCATATGAGAGAGGGTTGCATTTCTGTACCTCAAAGACATGAACATATTACATTGGCATTCATACTGTATATTTGCCAGACACTTTTACCTAAAGCAACTTACAGATCTTTTTGAGAATGTGCTTTCTCTGAAAATTAAACTCATGACATCGGTGTTGCTAGTTCACTAGACACAAAAGCAATGTGTACCATTACAAATATATTACATATTTATGCTACTCATCACCTTAAAACAATAATTCTGTGACTAAACATGGTACTAAAATTTGTACAGGTCCTATACAACTACATAATTTACATCCATTCCCACAGAACCACAAAAGAACATTGCCTACCCATGAGGTTCAGGGCACAAAAGGTCTAGTTTGATGTGACTACCATCTTGACACTGACACTGGCTTATTAATAACCATGATAGGGATCAATGAGTGGAACATCTCCAGATGATCAGAGGAGCATCCCAGAATGAACAAGCAGGCCTGACATGGGCTGAAACTGCTACATGTATGCCCTTTAATAAAGCAGAGCAAGACGTATGGAGCTGCATGGATGTGTGCTCTGTGGTGGTCAAGCTCTGTAACAAAGATGACTGTGTGTGAAATTAAGGACCCTCTCTTACCTCTCCAACTCCATCCCTATTGAATTGAACTCAGTATGAATTATTGACCCTGTAGTCCGGACCCTCCTCATTACTGTTGAGACTGTCAGGCTTGGTTTACAAGTGTTGGGCTGGGTTGGCTGACCATGTTGACGTTCTCTATCTTTAATGCCCTGAGCAAACCAGGAGGTGCCATCATGTCATCAGGCCGGCCGTCAGGAAGCATGTTCAGTCCAAATCTGAGTCATGAAATCTTGGAGCTTCACCTAAGAGTTGGTTGTGGCTCAGAAAGTTATTGTAAAAAAACAGAGGGTGGATGTAAAGTTCTCAAACTTTCTCCACATCTTTAGAGTATCAGAAAATTAATGTTGATTTTAAAGGGCCAAGTCAAAATTTGGTCCATCTTTTCTTCCAGGAATCATGCATTTAGGTTATGTTTCATCTTTATGAGCTTGAGGTTTCAGAACACTCATTAGTCCAGAGATCGGATTAACCACATCTTGGAGTCAGTAAATAGTTTTTTCCTTGAGCTGTTAAGGGCTAATTTGTTGAGATAATCAAAGTTTTAATTTATTTTCAGTAGAAACAGCCTTTTTGCTTCGTGCCACAAATGGGAATAAAAAATACACTGTCACTTTAAGTGTTCCACACGTTTTCAGTTGTGTAAAACTGTTATAGAGTAATGCACATATTAAAGACACAACAATTATTTGCATGCATCACAACACATACTGTAAGAATCTGTGGTTTTGGTCTGCTATAGCTTAGATGGTGCATTGCAAAACCTACTTTGCCACAGAAAAAAATCACTAAATGCGACTGCTTTCCGAGCACCACAACCTACTTGCAGTCTCTTGTTTTTATTTTTCCCTGACAGTCAAAGATAAGTATTTACCCCAGCAATTACCCACTGACATCCTTCATCTCCTTAGCAGCGTGGTGGTCGCCTTAAAAACAGTACGATTCCTTAAACATGCTTGCTTTCCCACTGAAAGAAGCTTACTGTGATTCAAACATGAAAAGAGATCATACACGGGCTTGCGAAATTCAGAAAAACAGAGAAAATCAATTAAAAAAGTAAACAAATCCAAAAGAACACCCACAGCATAAATGGCTGATAAAACAGGTAGATGTGTAATGCTGGTGTGCGTGTTTGCGTGATGAGGCGAGATGAAAAGACATGCATTTTAAAAGGAGACAAGGAAACGTCATCTTCTGTTTGTCTGACATATTTACACAATTACCGAGGCTGAGCATCCTGGATCTCTGTGCTTAGAGGTTTGAAGTTTTCTTCTTTACATTTCCTTGGTGCCAGAAAGATCAGTCTGCCGTGTGGCATAAGTTAACTGTGGACGTTCAAGCTGTATATATATATGTTGGTGGAACAATTGATTTTCTAGGACATAAAATACAGAACAAAATGACAATGGTCAAGAACCTTTTTTTTCCCTATTAATGCAAAACTGAATTTACAGTCAAAGAAACGTTTTAATGCAATGAGTAATTACAGCCAATCCTGCCTCACACCTAATACATATTCACCCCAAATCTACAGGAATTACAGAATCACTCCCGTTCTCAGAGGTCACACAATAGCGCTTTTAACATATGCTTATCAGCATGTCCTCTATCTCTCTTTTTAATGCTCAATCTTTTGCCCTTTCAATCAGGAAGCATATTACTCCTCTGTCAGAGCAAAGCACTTCCTAACGACAGCAGAGCCAGCTGGGAGCGAGGGCGAGGGCAGGAGGCCTTCACATTAACATAATAATCCAACCATGCTCCCACAGGCCCCGGGGCCAGACAGCATATTAGCTGGGTCCCCTTTTGTGAGGGTCCCCGCAAAGGAGAAAAGCTATTTTATTACTTGCTTGTCAACCTGTGGAACCTTTATTTTTGCCTTTTGTAGCCACTGTTGTGAATTCAGGGAGGTGAGACTGCTTGCTATGTGTTTTTTTTTCCGTGTTTTTCAGTTTCTGTTTCTAATGCAAAGCTATTGTTTTTAGAAGATTTGGAATTGTGTAAATGCCAAAAGCTTCACTTTTACGACTTTTAATGGTACTTTTCTGGTGCCTTTTGTCTTTTTTTAGAAGCTAATAGTAAAAATAAATGTTAATTTTTGTTCCACTGTATGGTGGTAGTTGTCAGAAATTTGGGAACTGGAATCTGGGGGCAAAGTGCAAGTTTTTGAAAACAATAATGCTGTCTGGACCACAAAAAAAAACAAATTTGTTAAAAAGGTGACATCATGCACATGTACTACAGGACTGTGTTTTTGCTACTCAACATATTTATTAATACATCAAATTTAAGTATGAACAAAATTATATATTAAAAAACCTGTGAATGTATTTGCCCGCATGTGCATAGTGTTTCTTTACATAGTGAGATTGACAGCTACTGGCTTGTACAGTGTTTTTTGTTGTTTTTGTGGATTCATCTGAATGCAGATATGTTTGACAATGTTTCTTGTGTAAGTCAAATTTTCAGTAAGGCAAACGAAAAACTCTAAAGCTGAGTTTTTCTTTAACCCCCAATGCCACAACAAACACCTAAAGGATAGAACAGGGAGCACTGTATACATGTAAAAGATAAAATAAATGTAAATATAATCAAAAATCCTCATGATGTTCCAAACTGGTTCTTTCTACTGTGGAGCACAAAATCTGAAAACTTCATTGGTCACTCTTTGCCATACAGTTGCGAGAACTGAGTGCAATTAACAATTAAACCGATAAAAGGAAATAAAGACCAGAAGTACTTCTGGTTTCATTTTATAAATCTTACATATATAATTCAATTTTAAGGATATTCGTTACTTTGAGTCGGTTATAAATTATTGGTTGTATTCTGTTCAAACGTTTGTGCAGTCAAAAAACTGAAACAGGAAGTTCTTCTGGACCAGCTTTATTTACATTTTCCAAAGTGGTCTATAAATGTGACACAATTTAATAAGTTACAAGAGTTACAAGAGTTTATCGAGCAAGTGCATGTAGCAAAGTAGCAGTACACATTTTTTCCCATTTACTACACTGTAGCTTCTTAAATCTTACATCTTCTTAAATCTTAAATCGTATTAAAAGTGTAATTAGAAACTATACAATTATTGAGGTTTAGTAATAATAACAAAACTTTCGGGTTTTTTCATGCACAGGACCTGTAGTCTCATCTTTTTTTTTTTGAGGCCCTTGAGTGTCAAATGCAAAGGGTCTTCTCTCAACACACAACATAAGCTTCTTCAAGTGCTTGGAGGACACTTGAATGATGGGCAGGCCATTCAAAAACACAATAATCCAATCTGAAACAATAAACACGGGAACAAAATGATGTCTTTTTCAGGTCTATCAAAGACTGCATCATTCAGTGTTCTTGAAATTGAATGGGTAGTGTGGCCTTCAACCCAACGGTCAATGAGGAATCATCTATTTGAAAAAGCAACAGAGGATTTAGAGGGGAGTTTATCATACCATTTAGATTGAAAGGACCTCAGATAGTGAATGAGATGGAGCGCACTGACAGCACATGAGGGGAACAGAGACTCAGAGTTGGTATTGAGGTCTCACACTGAAGTCTCTCAACCACAGCACTCAGAAATTTCAGAAGAAGAAGATGAAGAGCCAGCAACTCCACAAACAACCGGATCAAGCCACAGGATAGGCCCCCGCCATTCAGTTCCCCCTTGGGGGGAGAGCTCTAATTGGTGGAAAGGGCAGCCCGTCCGCTCTCACACTCAGATCTCTCTGCAGACATCCGAGGCAACGTGCCAATTACTGCCAATTGTTGGCCTCATCATTGAGATGTGGACAGTCGTCCACATGGAATATGACTAGGGCTGGAAAATATTCTGGTTGTTCTTTTCTTTTTTTCTAAAGCTGAGGCATAGGTTCACATATGGTGAAAACAAACTCGAGCTTGTGACCCCTGCTAGACGGTGTTCATTCGTGTTATATCCACCGAGATACACAGCTGTTTCTATGAATATTCGTTGCATGCAGTAAGGTTCTTTTAAAAACATCAAAATTGGTTTCTATTCTGATGTTCTAAGCTCCGGTAAAAAGAGGTTTCATATTGACGGGTTAAGTTAATGTGAAGTGATTCTAACTGACAAACCCTGTACTTTTCAAACCCTTAAGATCAGGCTATGTTTAAAGAGGGAATAGCCCATTATGCACTGCTTGGAGGGAGTTCAACACACATAGTGGTTCATCCATTATCCATAAGCTGTTCATCATGGTTAGGGTCAGGGGAAGACCACAACCCTTCCCAGCAGGCAGGAGCATACCGGGGAAGAGGAGCTTCTCTCTCTGGGGTGTATACAATATGGACAGCGGAGAAAAAAGAAGAAAAAATTCAAAATAATTTTTGTTCTGCTGAAATATGTGTAATGCCGTTTAATTGTTGGCAAAAATCTCTTTTTAAAAAAATCAAAAGACCATGGTAATTTTATACTGATAAATTATTCAACACACATTAATAACAGTCCAAGTCCAAGCAGCATAAGAGGAAGCTTTTTTAAGAGTGATGAACGGCTGGTGTTTCCACAGTTTCCGAATGGCAGTCGTTTCTTCGGGTTTAAAACATGACGTGAAAATAAAACGCTTTTTAAAAGATGTTCAGAAGATGTCCCCACACAAATGTATTTATTTATTTGTTTTTACAAACGCTACTTAAATTGTTTAATATTACTTTTCAAATAATAATTTTCTTAATAGGGTATAAATTAATTATTCTCAGACCACTCCATTGGTAAAGCAGACCACAAGATATTCCTCATTCTCTAAATAGCTTTTTGCATCTTTCTTCAGGTTTATTTAAAGTAATACAAATTTTAATTTTGTCATGATTTATTCATTTACTCCCCCTCTCAGAATGTTGGTAACCAAACAACGGTGGTCCCCATTTATTATATGGACATAAAAGCATTGCAAGTAAATGGGTACCGCCATTGTTTGGCTACCAACATTCTTCAAAATATCTTCTTTTGCGTTCTGCAGAAATAAAAATGTCATACAGTTTTGAAATGACAAGAGGGTCAGTAAAGGCTGAATTTTCATTTTTGGGTGATCTATCATTGTAAATACACAATAAGAATTATATTTAGTAATAATGAATTATCGGGGTTTTGGGACAAATACCCAGAATCGCTGCACATATTTGCCGTCAGGCACTCTTCTCTTATTTATTCAGAAGGCTTAATGCATTCCTTGATATGCATTTCATGTCTCATCAAACAGTTCATCAATCTGCTCAATCTGTTCGCCAAGCATTATCTCCATTTGATCTCACCTATAGAAACGAATAAAAATTAATATTTAAAGCCTGCTAACTAGATCTAATCATAAAAGCCAGCCCTCAATCCTCACTGAGCAAAGATAGCACGTCAAGAGATGCCTTGCTCATAAGAACCTGCATGATTCACACAACTCAGCCACTTAGTAATTCTTTTTCTTATTCATCACTAGGAAGGAGGAGGGACCTGCTCCCATCCGCTATGGACATGAAGCAATACTTTCAATGCTAAATAATTTATAAATGACTGAGTGCATGTGGTACCTCACCTCCAAATGCACATCATCTGTACATTAAACAATGGATAAAAACAAGGAAATATGCATGAGTTATCTAGAAGATAAAATAGGCTGCTTACGTTTGAGTGAAAAGGAAGCAACAATTGCCTTCCCGGAGCTGTGCGCAGAGTCTGTCTTGTTTTTCCTTCCTTAAAGGCAGTGGTCTACTCTAAATATTTACAAACTGAATAGCGCACATGAGATGGAATAAGTGCAGGAACTCAATAAAAGTAGTCCAGGGCCTGAAGGAGAAAACAACAACTTCTCAGAGCTGGTTGAAAGAAACACTGCCAATGGAATAAAAACAAAATTTCAAGACAAAAGCAAGTGAGGAAACTGAACATTCTGCCAGCAGAGCTACATAGCAGATGAGAAAAGTATTAATTGAGTAGCCTATGCCATGCTTTATGTCTTATATATTGTGTACCGTACAGTATATACATGTGGGTGAGGGGGTCTAACAGATAGTGGCATAAAATAGAAATATGCGAAAGTTCCTTGTTCTGGGAACATAGTTCAGCCTTTGTGTAAAATCTCTCTATATTGCCCCTTACCTGATGTCTGTTCGGTTTAATTTGGGTGCTAAAAAATACAAAAATGAATAAAATAATTTACAGACTGCATTAATAAGTCAGTTTGACATTCACATTTTGAATCCATAAACAAATAAAAAAGTTGAATCTATAATCAAGTATAAAAATAGTGCGAAACAGCAACATCCAACTTCCGGATGTTCGATGCTTTTTGCTCACATAGTGGAAAAAATAAATTCTGTGGAGGCTCTGAGAAACCTACAGCGCTTCTGCACCCAAAAGAAAGAGTTAATTAGAAATACAAATTCGCCCAGATTGTTATTAATGGGAACTGTAGAATAAGCAACACATATTTTGTGCCCATAAGTAATCTCAGGTAGCTTTGATCTCGGGCCCATGGCGGATGCTGCCGCGTACCGCTGCCTGGCTTCTGGGACTATGCCAGCACTAGACATCTGGCTACTTTGTTATCATTGGCTGATCGGATCTCGTGAGACCACTCTTGTGACACTAGGCAAGAGAGAAGAGTGGCCTGGCAATGAGAATTATCAGCACATTTGGAGTGGATTAAAGCTCCAAAGTGGTCCTCAAAGCACAATGGGGGTCTCGCGAGCTGCCCTCCGCTGGGGGTTGGCGAAGGGGCTTGCAGAACAGACTTAAACAAACCCGTTACCGAGATGTGCAATGCCAAATAGACTTGCAGAAAAATGAGAGAGCCCCAGCAGAAAAGAGTCATGGAGAGGGAGAGCCTCTAATTATCTCATCTCCTCAATTCTGTTGCCAGATTGGGAGACGACCAGATCTGAGAGCTGATGGAACCTTTTGCGTGCGTTCATTACGAGGAGACGCAGGTATATTTGGAATGCTTGGTTATGATTTTGAGATTTAACCAAATAAATAAATGTAGATTTACATTTCACCCAAACATGAAAATTTTCTCCAGTTTTACTCACTGTCATGCCATCCCAGAAGACTTTCTTCTTCAGTTAAACACGATGATGGTGATGATAATAATAGTTAAAAATAGTAATAATTGTTATTATCATTGATTGCTATATTACACAATATAGTTATAACAATAATAACAACAACAATGTTATTATTATTATTATTAGAACCCATGTGTCAATTATTATTATTAACCCTCCAGTGGTTAATAATAACTGTTTTTTAGATTTTGAGCTGATTTAGCAAAATTGAAATGTAAACAAACAAATCCCAGGCTTTATTTGAATTATGGCGACACGTCAAATCTTTTCGGTTCTCAGTGTCTCGTGACTAAATACGCATGGCAAAACAAGTACCAATGTGAAAGTTATTGTAAATTAGCGGTGGGATTTGTTTGTCTACACTCACATCATGAGAGAATTTAAATTTGATAATAAATAACTTATCATATATCTTTATTAGTATTTAAGAGTTATTGTAGTTGCATAGCTTGCATTACTCCCTCCTAGATGAGATCAGATCATAATCATTGTCCAAAATAATTGACACATTTAGTCAAAGAACCCATGTGTCAATTCTCACCGGTCACTTGTCTTCCTGCCTCTCTATTGTAGCAGACATTGTGGCCCCTAAATGTTACATAAGCTGAACCTCATGATATATTCATGTTTATTCTGTGTGTGGTACTGCTGGCAGCCCTCCACGGATTGTGTAGCTGATGACAAGCTCGATATGTAAGACAAACTCCCCTCCACACTGTACACACATTGTCCATGTAGACCTTGACTGGGAAAGGTTACTCCCTAGCTCGCCCTCCCTCTCCTCTCTCTCGCCACAGCTCTCTCCCCCTTCCTGTCACTTTCACCCCGTGTCTTTATTTCTTTATGAACTGAGGGTTAGGACACCATCTCTAGTTTTTAAGCAGTGCTAGATATGACATGCTCGTTACCATTAATCTCCTATTCGCCGCTACACTGGATGCCAGCCCATGAGATTCAGACCAGCTGTGGAAAGGCTTTGAAGATCTGCGCGGCAGACACCGTTGGTCTTTCCAACACATCATAGCGTGGCTTTTTACTTTTTAGATTTCACTACGCACACTGTACAGTTTGGCACGCAAGGATACTTGTCATTTCAGGTAATTTAGCACATGTGGAGCTACGCTTTAAACTGAGGAGAATTGCCTGCTAAAAGTCGTGTTAGTCATGTTTTTTACTGACACACTAAACCTGGCAACAAAAGGCTGAGGTGTTTTAACGGACTGTCGTGTTTTAAATGCCTTGGTAGACTTGCTGAGAGAGTATTTTAGCACAGTATCATGTTGCTGCATTATCATGCTAATAATGAGCTTACGAAGAGCTGCGCGAATCTCGGCCCTCTCCGCTCAAAGAGATGAGCTTGGTGAGAAGGGGGTCCTCTGACACCTGTCACCCCACAAGCCAAGCACAATTAGGGCTTCTCTTGGGGGTGTGGGGGTGCTTGCCTGGAAGTCGTGCAGAGCTCCTAGTGCAATGGGGAAGCATTTGAAGATCATTAGTGTTACAGACCCTGTCTTCATGGCCCTGCCAAACCTATTGAATGCTGCGCTTTGATCAGACCCAGGCATTTTTGTCAATAGCAAGGGTACAGTGCTTACATTAGAAAGTTACTCGCACAAAGTCAGCAGGTAAAGGCCACTTTTAATATCAGTCCATGCATTGTACCGATTGGATCTAACTTCATTTTTGTTTGGCCATTTTGGACAACGAACAAACTCACATGTCATCAAGTGTAAACGCATGTGCTCATCAATTACTTGTTTGACTAACACAAGCAATGACTTTCCTTTGTTATATTTAAGTATTTTTCCCATTTATGGACCTGTATACGGCGCCGTGGAAGGAACATTGGCGAAAATAAAAAATCTGAAGACTTTTGCTTGCGCACGTGAAAAGTTTCTCGTGCGCAATGTCCCTTCCACAGCTCCGTACCCCTGTGCTTTTAGTAATGTTTTCTTTTTTGAGAAATGTAAAATATTGCATCAGAGATATAGTGTTTGGGGTAGTTAATGTTGTCTGTCTGTTCAAATAGATCTAGATAACAGATAGTATTAAAACAGAATGGTAAAGTTTTGAGAAGTTTACACGTCTAATGAAAAAACTGTTTTTACCATCACTGAAACAAACACAAAGCATTTTTGTAAAGTGAAGCTTACCAAACTGACATTAATACATTTTTAATTTTCTGGGAAGTCAGATGGGAGGGAAACTGTCAGACTACACGCTTGAGTGTATTGTGATATTTCAATGAGTAAGAACTAAGACTCATAATGAATATCAAAAGAATTTTGAGACATCAGCCAAGACAAAGACCTTAGATTGACTAGCTAAACTTTCCTTTGAATTATGAAATGCAAAGCTTATTAGCATTATAAATCACATACAGTTGGTTGTTTTCAGGTAAAAGACCACATGCTAGAACTCTGAAATAGAGTTATTACAGGGAGAAATTCTTTCATAATTTACTCGCCCTCGTGTCATTCCAAACCTGTACGACTTTCTTTTTTCTACAGAACTTAAAATAAAATACTTTTAAGAATGTTGGTAACCAAACAACATTGAACCCCATTAACTTCCATTGTATGGACGCAAAACTACTAAGACATTTCTCAAAATATCTTCTCTTGTGTTCCACATAATAAGAGACACATACAGGTTTTGAACTACATGAGAGGGTGAATAAATAATGGAAGGTTTTTTTGGGAGGGGGCCTCTCCTATTAAAGGACATTAAAAGAAACTAATGATGTCAATAAGTTTTTTTGTGGGGGTCCTACCTGGACTTGATCTCCTTTATGCGCATGTCAGGAACCATAACCGTTGCTGTAGCATGTTTAATTTACGCCGTCAAAGTGTAAGTAGTTTACATCACATCATACTACACACTCAAAAATCTGTGATACCACCTCAGAACCTCAGATACCATCACATACGGCATTTCTTCAAATCATGTCACAAATACATGCAGGTTACACCTCAATGTAACTTTAAACAGGGTGTTTGGCAGGCGATTGGGTGAAGGGTAAAATGATAATTATGGCTGATGAGCGAGAGGCTGCATGTGGTGACAGTGTGACAAGCGAGAGCTCTTTAATTTGTTGGATCAGATAGTGACACACTCCATCAGAGGAGGGGGAAAACCTTTTCATTTGTGTGAAAGAAAGGCAGAAAGGGGGTCAATTAGCATCAACCATTAGACAACCCATGACAAGCAATATATTATCACCTGGTATAGTCAGGCTAATGAGAGAGAAAAAGAGAATATTCAACTGCATGGACTGAATTCAGAAGCAGTAGTCCATTGCAAGAGAAGCGGATGATACCTACACGCTTGTCGCATGCTGCTAGTGTAGTTTAATGGTGAGATGCTTTAGCTCAGCTAAGGCATTGTGACAGCATGATAGGATTGAAGATTGTTTTATTGCATGACAGTATACGCTATATGACAATATATGCCAATCAGTAGCAGTAGATACATTTGTAACCGGTACCAGAAAGTAAGCCTCTTAGTGGTATTTTGTCTTTTTCTACTACCGTTATAGTAAATCTTACACCGTATCTACACCGGACACGTGACATGACAACCTGCTTGTTCTTAATGGGTTTGTCGCATCGCGCCGCATCCAGTGTGGACAAAATTTACAATTATAATGGGTTCTAATGCGTTTCTAATGTCTTTTGTCATGTCGCGTCGCACCGGTCATGTCCGTGTTAGCATTTAAAATTTGTGTGCTATACAGCCTCTGAAAAACATAAGAGTCCACTCAAGTTTTGCCTTTAATCAGCATTTCTGTATAGTGGCAATTGCAGTCCAGTGTCTGTTGAATTTCAACAGAAACAAACCTGAACAGCAAGATGCATGCAAGTTGTGAAAAAAATCATATATTCATTTTTGAACTGATCTTAAAATACATGTTAAAACCATATTGTGTTATTTAAACATGGATATGAACTTGTTTTCTTTGCAGTATTCTGCAAACATTGCATCTTGTTTTGTTATTTTGTTCACTGTATGCAGGAACTTGACACAAAAAATTGTAAATAAAATTTACTTTAAAAAACTGGGTGCAAAAAATGTTTACAATGTACTTTTAAGTAGTAATAATAAAAATATATAATAGATTATATATCTGTATATAGTGAGATATCTATCTATCTATCTATCTATCTATCTATCTATCTATCTATCTATCTATCTATCTATCTATCTATCTATCTATCTATATATATATATATATATATATATCATGATTGTGTGGCCTGAGTCCCCGTATTTACAATTAAATAATAAAGAATGCCAAAAGCGATGTTGATATATTTCAAATCATCTGGTGAAACCAATACAAAGCCACCATTCCTTACCAGTGCCTTATTTGATGCAATGACAGGTGCAGTGAACCCCTCTACTGGATATTGATTTGGAGGACCTAGAGGTATGTGACATCATTATGAGGATTGACCTTCCCCTGCTCTGCCCTCGAGTCTTAGAGCAGATGAACACTGCCAAGACTGGAACTCTGGTTTCGCTACTGGGTCGTAGTTACCGGTGTATCATGGGACCGTTTTTGGCATGTTATTTGGTTGGACGACCTCTGTTTCCACCTCGGTCTCTCAACTCTAATCATACTCTCAGTTTTAAACCTTACTTGAGAAAGTCATATGTCTTTGAATATAATGCCTCTTATTTTGCAGTACAATACCTTAATTATTCAGTAGTCCTTTCAACATAAATAGTGTAAAGGGAATGACAAAGGTGGGTCTATTGGCTGTTTATCTAAAGTTAATTGCTATGGCCATGTCCTCTTGCACACCTACCGGTTCCTAGTCTAGCGCCAACCTTATACCTCTGCATGCAAAGAGCTCTGAGCATATTGAGAGAGGCTGCTGTGAATTTAACTTCTGCTACTGAGAGCAGGGAAGAGAGAGAGAGATTTTTATTTTGATTCCCTGTTACTCTTTCACACACACAGAGACATACATTCTCAGAGTCTTCTCACACAGGCATTCTCGATTCCTCTCTAAATATCTCGCACACACCCACACGCACAGCACCATTCTCAATCTTTCTTTTGACTCTTTGTCTCTTCTCTCCCTTACTTTATCTGTAGCTTTCTCTTTCTTTCCCACAATCCGGTGATGCATCTTTTGTCCTTGTGTTCTTAGAGCTGCAGTGACTGTGTTGGTGGCGCAAAGGAGCGCTGGGTATTAAAACAGCTGTCTCTGGTGGTCCGGATGTAATTGGGATTGTTAACGTGCTCGGCTCCTGAGGGATGCTCGTGAGAATGTCTTTGTGTAAAGCACACAAGCTCCACGGCGGCATACCTTGATTCTGATGTGCGTCAAAAAAAGCAAACAAGTCACCTGAGCTACTGTACATCAAGTATGGCTGTTATTTTGCCTCCCTCTTTTTATCCTCCTGTTTCAGGTTGTTGCTAGTGGTGCAGTGTTATTTTTATGTAAAAGAAAAGGTCTACGAATATGCTTTTGTCTGGAGCATCATTATAAAAGCGTACGCGGACATAGCTTTTGAAGGTGAAAAACCTAGATGCTAAAAGCACCTGTCTAGTAATACAAATTGAAGCGCAATATCACCAAAGAAGAGACAGACGCAGAGAAGGAAAATAAATGCTAGAAAATTTGATTTTTGTGTCTTAAAGGGTGAAACTTTTATAGTTACTGCTATTAAGTTTCATATATTTTATTTGTTTAAATATCTTGCACAGAAGTCGCGGAAAATAGGAAAATAAACCTTCATGCGCTGCGCACCCACCACATTGGTAATTTAAGTGATCAAACATATTTTTAATCGAGATCATATTCACTTTAACCTGCGTATATTTCGGATGTATTAAAGCTAAACACATACTTAAATCTTCTTGATAAATATGCTTCTCAATCATTCAGTGAGCAAGACTCAATCGCCTCGAAGCGGAGCCCAATTGATTTATTTGACGATATACTTTTGTGTGCTTCGTTCTGAATGAAACTTTCATTTGGCGATTTAGGGGTGGTGAAATATAAATGCTTTCGTTAAAGTTTTATCATAAATCAGTCCTTGGGTATATACAAGACGACATTGATTGGGCCTTGAAGTCTCATGAGCACGCGCACCAGGGGTGGCCCTCCCATTTGAGAGATACTGCACTGTGCCTATACTGCACTATCGCCAGTATTAGTTTTGTCATTAGCACTGGACATTTATTAGAAGGCTATAGGCTACCAAAAGAACTATCGCGATAATCTTAACATTTTCCTTAGATGAATTAATAGGCCTATATATTTTTTTACTTATTGAGGCACTTAGCTACTTTTGCACTTTGGTTTTACATTAATTCCAACCATTCAAATAATTGGCATATCATTTTTAAACATTCGAGCTTTTCAATATTAAAAAATCCTTATATTAGTATAATGATGACAAGCCAGGCCTTGTGATATTGACAAGTGATTCATATTGTCGTATTTAGAATGTTGTTGATCATAAAATATAATGGCTCATAAAACATCACAGCAAACCTCCAGCAATAGCGACAGAACATTGCATTTACCCAATGAGTCTTGGATGTAGGCTTAAAATAAATATATTTAATATATGTATCATTATGAAAACCATCATTTTTATGCACAAGTAAAACATATTTAGCCTAAAATACAATTTAGATCTCATGTTGGCTGTGCATTTTTACATGCAAAGCTAGTGAGCCGCTATGCATCAATTACCCCATCCAATGGACTGGAATAGATTAAACAAATTAGACAAGCCTTGTTAATTAGAACATGATTAAAGGTTTTTAATTAAATCACTGATGAAGTAGGGTAATTAGAACGAAGATATGATAATAGCCCGCTGCGACAAGTATATAATTGTATTGGGTTTGCAATTAAATCGTAAAGATTTTTTAAAAATCCGCTTTTCCGTGTCATAAATGAAACACTTTACAAACTGTAGCCTGTTCTGTCTCGACATTAAATTCATGGATGCTCAACAGTAACTGCTTTGTCTATCATTTCCATTAGCTGAAGAAAAAAAAAAAAAAATTCGGCAAAATAACTATCTTAAATAAAATTAAATTATTGAGAGGTTCTCACACAAATCTAAATTACATTTAGATTTAATATCTCTACATTTAACTGTACATAATTTGTTTAATGCGGTGTCGGTGTCTCAGATTACCTCGCTATAATGGAATGATAGTCGTGCGTTTTACTTTGATTTATTTTACCCAACAGGGACAGCAGATGATGGAGCTGTCTATGGTGATTTCTTTATACTCATTCACGTTTCTCTGTGGATACTTCCGCAAGCCTTCAATCTTGGACTTAAATACCGCACATTATTTCAGAATATCGTTTTGATTTTAGGTATTTTTCATGAACATTGGTGTTCGTATTGCCGTGTAAATAGAAGTAGGCTAATTATTTAGACAAGTCGAAAATAAATGGAAAGCACGTGCACATATTGCAATTATTATATTTCCATATAGGCCTACTATATACTGTATATAATATTTACATTTGTAACATAAAGTGCCTAATTGTAGAATGCGATTCATTTCATTAAACTTTTTTTCTTTAAATGATTGTGGTTTCCCCAATAACTTTATAGAAGTATGATACAATACCAGCTGCAGTCATTCCAACTGCCCATGCGCAGTGTCCCCAGCGGCGCTGTGGCTAATGAAGAATAATAAATCATGAAAGGTTTTTCAGGTACAGCCGAGAGAGTGTGTGAAAGGAGAGGGAGTGCGAGAATGGGTGAGCAAGAGAGAGAGAAAGAGAGACGCAGCCTGCCCTTAGTCTTAGAGCACAGACAGATCGAGTCCCCGCAGCATTGAACGTAGTCGACTGTCACCTTTATCTCATAATCAAATTGAACAAGAATCGGAATTAAGCTTAATACGCGCTACTATTTTTAGCAACGTCATTTTGGAGATTTCCGCGAGGAGAAGAGAGAAGAAACTTTTATTTTAAACGCGAGCAAATTCAAACTCACCAAAGACATCACCTTCCGCTGTGGCAAGCGTAACATGTTTTGAAAGAGCGGAGGAAAAGGCGATTCAAAATTCAGCGGAGTGTTTGATAAGAGTTGGGCTGATCTTTGAAGGAGTTTACCGGCAGCGCGCCCTCAGTGCGTAAGGTTGCATGGCTTACGGGTACTCGCGACACATCTCGAGCCACGCGACGGAGCGATCAGAAGAGTAACATTAGCTAGTGATAGATGTGCTATCTAGAGACTCGGTGCATCATCCTCTTCCCGTTCGTTGCATCGCCACTTGTATCAGACAGCGACTTGAGACTTCCGCGCAGCGACTGGGCTTGAACTCCAGTCGAAGAAGGCGGAGTCTTAACTTATTAAAAGGAACTCGCCGAGGCTCGGTCGCAAATATGATGATGATGTCTCTGAACAGCAAGCAGGCGTTCGCCATGCCCCACACCAGTTTACCAGAGCACAAATACTCCAGTTTGCATTCTTCTTCCACTTTGACTTCCAACGCGCCCTCGTCGTCCTGTTCGACGTCCCGACACAGCAGCACGATCAGCGGCAGCTCGGAGGCGATGCGCAGAGCATGTCTCCCAAACCCACCGGTACGTATTCTGCATAATCACCGCTTAAAGGCACATTTTGACAGCCCACTTTTTCTGCTTGATGTTTTTTTCATGTCTGCACAGCAAATCACCCAACACCTCCATTTTTCCCTCCCAACTTATGTATTCAGTCGGGTTTGCCTTTCGTATTAATTTTTATGACCTGGGATGTTGCATGTGTCTTGTTTTGTGTGTTCTTTTTTAGGATTTCTTTTTTTACATGCTGGAAATGTTTTAAAACCACGGAGTGGAGCGCGAATTCCCTGCTGACAGTTATGTGTGCATTCTATTTGCAATTGCAGAGCAATATATTCGGCGGTTTGGATGAGAGTTTGTTGGCCCGCGCGGAAGCTCTGGCGGCGGTGGATATAGTCTCGCAGACCAAAAGCCATCATCACCCTCCTCATCATAGTCCCTTCAAGCCGGACGCAACCTACCACACCATGAACACGCATCCTTGCACCTCTTCGTCCTCCTCGTCGTCGTCCGTGCCCATCTCGCACCCGTCAGCTCTTGGGGGCCATCACCACCACCACCATCATCACCACCATCACCAGCCGCACCAGGCACTGGAGGGGGACCTGCTGGATCATATCGCCCCTGGACTGGCACTCGCCGGGGCCATGGCAGGGCCAGACGGCTCGGTGGTCTCCACGCCTGCGCACCCTGCCCACATGGCAGGCATGAACCACATGCACCAAGCTGCCATCAACATGGCTCACGCCCATGGGCTGCCATCCCACATGGGCTGCATGAGCGACGTCGACGCAGATCCCAGGGACTTGGAAGCGTTCGCCGAGCGTTTTAAACAGCGTCGGATCAAACTCGGTGTGACTCAAGCGGATGTAGGGTCAGCATTGGCCAACCTGAAGATTCCGGGTGTGGGCTCTTTAAGCCAGAGCACCATCTGCCGATTTGAATCTCTCACGTTGTCTCACAACAACATGATCGCTCTGAAGCCCATCCTGCAAGCCTGGCTCGAGGAGGCTGAAAAGTCACACCGGGAGAAACTAAATAAACCCGAGCTCTTCAACGGGGCCGAGAAGAAGAGGAAGCGGACCTCGATCGCGGCCCCCGAGAAAAGGTCCCTCGAAGCTTATTTTGCTATTCAGCCGCGTCCGTCATCTGAGAAAATTGCAGCAATCGCAGAGAAGCTGGACCTCAAAAAGAACGTAGTGCGGGTTTGGTTTTGCAACCAGAGGCAAAAACAAAAACGCATGAAATACTCGGCTTGCGTGTAGCTCGAACAAAAACTGATTCGAAGACCAACACACGTCGAGAGACTCCTAGAACTGTTTAGAGACGATTTGTAAAATATTTCTTATCTCACACTTTTTCAATCATCAATAACTTGTACATTGAACCAGAATATCATGACATTCAATAGAGACTGAAAATACCAAATCACTGTCACGTATTACGGGATGTGGAATCATTTAAAGGATCGTTTGACTGATCAAGTAAGACCATTCGTTTTTCCTCACTTATTATAACACACTTTCAATATCAGAGGAGTAAGACTCTTGAAGGCTCAATCAGACAGCCAGCCTGAAGCTTAACATATTTCAGTAATTTACCAGAAAGTGTTCTGTATGAATGCTACACACAGCACCAGTAGCCTAATTATAGACTGACCAACCCTGAGAAAATCTGAGTCAAAAGGTTGGCAATGTTTGTCAGTGTTTTCATTTTAAGTATTTATTTCCCAGCATGTCACTCACCAATCTGATGTTAATTCAGGGTCCAACAGAAAAAAAGTGGACACCACAAGGTCCACCAATTATTCAGAAAACATTATTAAATGATAAACCAAACAGCTTCTTGTAAATGATTGATTTAGCTGTTACATGCATATTTTTGTCTCTCATCTTAGTTTCACTTCTGTGATTTTATTCATGACAAAACTAGCCAATTAGGCAAAACATGCTGAGAATATCCATATTTTTCTTGTAAAGGCATATGGATTTTGAACGTTTTGGTATATCTGACCTCTTAGTGACTAAAATAGAACATATTGGGTATATTGATGAGAGGTTAAATTGTTTTTTTAGCGATGGGATTTGTCCAGACAAATATCTGTTGCAATACGCCTGCGCTCTAACGCAATGTTTCTTATGAACTATTTATCATGTGAGGTAATGTTTACTTCATTACATATTTATTGGGATTCCCGCCACGTTTTTGCTTGAGAAAATCATATTGAGGCAACAAGGAAAACGTGGCCCTCTGCAAATAGGGAAAATTGCTTGAAAACACACCAGTTTTATATTATTTTTTCTTTCGTTCGGCTTTTAACGTTAGAGAAGGCACAATCCAGAGGTATATAAGGACAATTTCTTTGAAATTATTTTAATGTATGTTATCTGGTTAATTATTTGTACAAATATACGCGTATAATTATGGAGTCGTTGCTTGTTAATTCACCATGTTTAGTAATGTTTTCTTATTGGGAAATATTAGTTTCATGCAAACAGTCACGTAAAATGTAAATATCTCATTTGGACATACACATAAGATATCCGTACAGGTATTTGCTGTATTGCTGTTTTAGCTGCGGTAACTGTAATGTATGTTGCTTTAGGTTTAATTGTCGGATCAACTCATTAATTTATTACATCAATGTATATTTAAGTTAATATTTGATAATTGAATTGAACTATGTGTTTCATTAAAGAACAAAATTTTAACATTTTATTCAACGTTCTCAATGGGTTTATTTATGTTGGGTTTATTTATATTCGAAGGCCTAACCATTTTATGGGCGTTATATTTAAATTAAGCAAATTACTCTGTCACTCGTCTTATTTTTGCCAACTGTGTGGGTATATATGTCTTTAACATCATTTTGCAATATTTCCTATTTGTGTTTCACGACACAAATAGAATTGTTTCATCTCTTTGTGTTTTGCTGTTTGTCACAAAAGTCTTCGGCTCAGCTACATTTTCTTTCCACGAACGGCTTTGGTTACAGCTTGCATTCCCAACCAGTGGAAGCCTACCTGAGAGCAAATGCTAATATTCTATTAGAGTCTAATCATGAAGTCTATAGAGATCTGGGGAGGTCCCTGGAGCGCAGCGCTGCCAGATGTCAGGCAGCCAGAAAAACACCTCGCCTGCCAACGTGCCGGGCTCCATTTAAATCCACAGTCGATAGTTCACGTTCTTCTACCGACATAGGCAGCCCTTTGAAGACTGACTCAGTTCACTGATAGGCCGTATGAAAAAGAAAGAAGAAAAAAATGACGGGAGTGTCTTCTTAGTAGCGCAGCTCGTGTCATGGCATTATATGCGCACTGAGTGCTTTCAGCACCACGGACAGCCACCAGAATAGACGATATCGTCATTGATGTTTCCTGTCCGTTTTCAAATAGGTTTTTTGTTTGTTAAAGAACGAATGCGTGGTTTTAGTTTCGTTTTGATAATAATAATATAACATCAATAAATATTGCTTATAAACTGAAACCCGCCGAAACCAGCTGACAATTTTCAATTTATTTATCTATACTGAAATAAAACACGACGAAATTTGGAAAATAAATATTTCCTAGGAAATTTACATTTAGACAAACCCTGGTCTGTGCCATACTGTCAGCACTCAAAATGTGTGATGCTTCAACAATAACAATTTATTACCAGGCGCCTTCGTTGAATTTGAGATGCTGAATGACAAGACCCTGAAGGTCTCATCAATCCTAACCTGTTTTAAGAGAGGAAATCAGGTCTCTTTAAGGAGCTGATCACTTAACGCGCTAATATGAACGATTTATTAAATTACACATGGAATTATGAAAATCAGATAATTACTAACACTGAGTAAGTCATCATTAACTGGAGCTGTTAATTATAGTCATGGAGGGCTGGACGTGGAGACGCTTGTCGAGAATGGAATTAACTTGCAGTATGATTCTCGGTATTTGATGATATTCGCCTATCCCATGTGATAGGTGCTTAACTTGCGAAAAATGTGTTCTTTTTGATAGCAAATTTATTCTACGGAAATGTATGCTAAAATATAAGTAGGCCTACGTTACTCGCAAGCATATATAACGGGTTATGTTCGCGAAGTCTTTCTAAAAATGTGAAGGTGTCGTTTTATATACCCTCCTTTAACAGACTGATTCAAGAGAGGGCACTGCCTGTTATGGCGGTATTGCATACATGTGATTCTCGTGCTTTAAAAACCACTGTGGTCACACTCAAAAAGGAAAGGGCAGCGCTGTTTTCCTTTGTTATAATTAGGCCTTCTGTTTTCTTTCTCTTTCACCCTGAACATTTCCCCCCTTTCACGGGGATAGTGATGAAATTTTAATGAAGCCTGGGACTGTCGGTGCTCCGCCTGGGGACCTGAGAATAGAATATTTTAACTGTACATTTACCCCAAGTGTCTGCCATCAAAGCACGTTAAGGCAAACCACAGGCATATGACGTGTTTGAGACACTAACGCCCTTATTTAGCGCTTCAGCGTTTATTGTATAGTTTATTGCCACTGTTGTTCCTGATATTTTGACTTTCATTTCGTTGACACTGGGGCAATAAAAATCATTTGGCTTTAAATGATCGCAATGTAAATTACTTAATTATTGTTTTAAACCAAAACGAAAGAACGAATGTGTGCTTTCTGTAAAATATAAAACGCCAATTTTACTTGTATTTAGGTAGGGTTTAATGATTACATAAAATAATCTAGCAGGGTCACTGCACAGAGGTGTAAAATCGTTAGAACTCTCCTTTCACAAGTATACACACGCATACACAAATATTCTTACGTATTAGCAGAATTACAGTTTGGAACAACCTCTCACACACAGGCGAGCTCTCTCTCCTGCACCTATTGCAAAATAATTTTGGCCGAAGGCGGTAGGGTTAAAGAAAGAGTTGGGGAAATGGGGAAAATGTCTTGAGTGAAATATTAGTAATCCTTGAATAATAAAACCCAGGGTAGACCTTTATTCTTTGAATTTAATAATGGTAAACTAATACTTAATACTAAACTCAAACAATAGTTTAATAATAAAATACGATCGCTAGTACTGCGGTATTCTTGCAACTACTGCATTTAATTATAATAAGAATAAAATAAAACGTTTTTAATATTAGCATGATTTAATAGCCTACGCCTTTAATATTACCATCGTGAGTTTGTCTTAAATATTTAGCTTACTGAATTGTTATTGTGATTTTAATAGCCTACGTTGTATTCATGCTCAAAATACCATAAACCATTTTTTTACTTAGAGACCTCCCGGTATTTATTGCATTATTTATAACCACAACTATAACTTTATTATTAAGGGGTGTAAAAAATGAATGTTTTCATCGACATTAAGATTATGTTATATTATGTATATTAATGCATGAAGCGTAACACAATTTTTAAAAACATATTTTTTACAAACATTTTAATCACAGATTTAACAAAATTATTAACCAGATACAACAATCACAATATCATAATGAAAAATAAATTTTCGGTAGCCTTCTGAAGCGATAATGCTCAAAAAAACAATTCTCAGATTCCTAAATAATAACACTAATAATTCTTATGGGCTTTTTAATGATAAATCAGATTATATCTCAATGCCTAAACAGCCCATAGATTGAAATGTGGTGTTGTCTTCAAAACAGGCCTATAGTGATTAAATATTAAAGACTCCAGGATGAGTCTGAATGTTTCTAGCCCCGTTCTGGTATTCCTGCTTGCCATGAAATTCATTTAGGCCTCCACTCACAGCACGTTGCGTTCTCTTATTCTCATGCTGTTGCGCCGTTCCAAATGAGCGAGTCGCAGTTACAACGCGCATTTGGCAATAATGAGAAGGTGGTAGAGCTGTCTGCTGGATGTGTGTGTTCATTGGGGTTTGACAGCCGTGCTCCGCTGCAGATCTATTCATCATACCCGCAAGGACTGCCTCTCTCTCTCTCTTTCTCTCTCTCTCTTTCCCCTCTGTCCTCAGTTTATACAGAACAGAATCATTTACATAAAGTCCTTAAGGCAAATAACTGTTGGGGGCTCTAATTTATATCTGATCGAAAATTAGCCGTCATTATGCGCCCCATTAGCCGCGTCTTTAATGTGCTTCTAAGCACCATTTGTCAAGCAGCTTGTTAATATCCTTCAAGTCTTTAAAGTTGAGAGCTCATTAAAAGACTCTGCGCTCTGGTATTGATGCTATTTTATAAAATTCTGTGAAGGGCCGTTAAAAAGTTTATTTTCTCTTCTTCCCCAGATCTGAATATTGTACGGTTTGCTAAATAGCACGCAGGATGCATCGTTATTTTAGTGTGTATATTTGTGGTCAACGAATTTACGATAAAAAGTATAATTTAGGGGAAATTATTTCGAAATGGACAAGAGAGTAGTGCGAGAAATTATGAGAATACCGGGAAAAAACGCTTGGCGCAAATCTGGTTGATGGAGTCACTTCTAACATGCTAAAAACAGACTTACGAGTTTATAAATTATGACTTTGAATCTATAAACGGATTGCATTCAGAAATATTTATAAAAATCCTTGGAAGTTTTCGTATGATCAATAGGTCATTTGTTTCTTGTTAAAATTTGTCGCCCATAAATGGGCACGTGCTGCGTGCTGTCTGCCCGTGGGTGGGATTTAACGGGTCTTTATTATTAGTTAAAAACTCAAGCGTCCTGTCGCACTCCTCCGGGCTAAAGCAATAAAGCGCGTAATTATAATGCTAAAGACAGATGTAAATAAAAGCAATGAGACAGTGGTGAGAGATGAGGCGCTAGGGTCAGGCTCTCATCAAAAACCCAGTTGGTGTGATGACACGACGCCCAGCCAAGTGCCAGAGGCCCGAGGCTATAGCGACAGACCACAGGCACAATGGACTAAATGACTTCGATGGAGCGCACAAAAAGCCTAAAACGCGTTTAAAGCATTGTGTAGTATATTGCATTATGCATACATGTGATGAACGTTGAGAATGAACCATCATTGGAGTATTTGTGAAATATAACGCACAGCCTGTAGTATGCCATTAAAGTTGAGATAGTATAGCTGTATAGTCCACGTCACTCTACACTCTACAACTTGAAAGAGTATAAAAAGGGCAAAATGTACAGTCGGCTTTACAATTTAGTTTTTGTTTAACTGGTCGAGGATTAGATGATAATTGTTATTATTTTATATATTTATACAATTTATATAACTTAAGTATTATATGCATATGTTATTATTTTTTAATATAATATCGCATAGCCTCATTGATGGCAAGTGATGTAATTGTTTGAGACACTGAGGGTGCAATAAAAGAGACGGAAAGAAAGAAATAGCACGCACGCACGCACGCACACACGCACGCACACACACACGCACACAGTTGCCCTGTTTAAAGAGCTTTCACTTTTCTGTCTGATCCCTCTCTGCGATAATGAGATGTTCACTAGAGGTTTACCTGGCTACCCATTAGCTGGGCTTTATTGTACCCCAGCCGCCTTTCCCTTGTTTTCTTTCTCTGCTCACATCACTAATCACAGATGCTGGAAATGCTGACTACAGAATACGGAAGGAAAGCATACCACCATTGACTAACTGTAGCCTGAGGTACAGCATTGCAGCTTTTTGGAAAATAGAAGTGTCTCACTTAAAGGAAGCACATTATTTTTTTGTAGTGGGTTAGGTTAATTCTATTTTCAAAATGCTGCAGATTATCATGGCAATAAATTGTGCTTTTTGCACTTGTATATGTGTGTGGACAAGCCTGGAATAAGATAATTAAATAAAAGCTCTCAACTTGTACTAATCTCCACAGATAACTGAACACTGTACTTATATTGTATCACAATAGGTTCATTTGGTGACCGATATCTATATTTATACAATCTAAGGATTTGCCCCTTGTGGTTAAAGCAGGAAGCACAATAATGAAGCAGTCTCATTTATAAATATTATTTTACCCTTTTGATGATGTATAAAGCATGTTTAAAAAGAACACTACCCAGCTAATCTCATATTATTGTCATTTAAGCAAAACAATTCAGATCCACCAACTAACACATTGGAATTGATTACATGTGTCATATAACATATTAAGACGTCAGTATTCTGCCGCAAACTGAGATGACAAGGAATCATTTTGGGGGAAAAACTGAACTGAGTGTCCTGATATTTTAACAATGAAGTGTTTTATACTGAATTATGTCCTTGGAGGAGTGTAAAGTCTCCAAAGTGTCTTTGTAAAAGGTTCATTACTGTTAGAAATACATCAACGGATGGCCGTGGGCCATCAGCGCTATACTGCTCCAGAGCTGTAGTCAAGAAGATTTCTGTGGTATCATGACATATTGAAAAGTAATTCACAGTTATTATGATTTTACAGCATGTATGCCCTTAAAATGAGTCACAATAAACATTTGAAATATTTGGTCACACATTAGAAAAATGATTAAGAAATGGCATGATGGGTTTTGAATATTATGTGTCACTTTAAAACCATTATTCTGTAATTATATCAGCAGCAATACTTGCAATGTTCAAATGTAAAAGATTAGCCAAGGTCCATTACTGTTTGGAGCACTTGGCCCACTTCATAATGGTGGCCACAAATAATTTTTGCACCAGGGTGCAACATTGCCTTGTTTTGCTGCTAGTTTGAGTCACATGAAGGGACACAAACAGCTGTAAACAACAGAGCAATCAGTGTCCCATCTGCTACTATGGCCCACTTACACGAACGTATGTCGCCACTTCTTTTACTCTGTGCCAAGCAAGTGCCTGAGGACATGGGTCCCCAAGAAAAGGACCCATTTTCTGAGGAAGAAAAATGAAGAGAGGAAAAAGTTGTTACGGGAAGAAAATGGCATGGTAGCAAGCCACCTCAAAGACACGACAGTTTACAATTCTGCCTCATTGCTTCATGGTGAAAATAATGCACTATACACTGGTAAGGAAGAGGTAATGATAATATCTTCTATATTTTTAATATCAATGTAAGGATATACACGCATGTGACTTTGTCTTTTGCACTGTTATGTTATTTAACGTCTACACAAAGCAACACAAAGATTGAACCCGTGGTCTGGGTCTTGAAGACCCAGGTCTTTAGTCCCGGTTCACTTAGAGGCCAGTCGAGATAAACATGACCAAATAGAAATGTGGTTAAGAATAATTGTTAGATTTGTTTGAGTGGTAAAGTCTTAGTTTAGCATGCAAGTGGACTCAAGTTTAAATTCTAACCTCCTTAAATCAAGCTTAAATGCAAATGAACTTGACAACCAGTGATCACCATTTTGATGATAACTAATTTGTGTATCCAAAAATTGAATAAATAAATAAGCGGTTTGAGGAAAATAAATATTGATTTGACTGACTGAAAGATCAAAATATTTTTTGCCAATAATTGTTGATTTTTCCAAAATCTAAATAATAATATATTTATAAATATTTAAAATTTATTTGGTTTATTTGTACCTTTTTTAGAAGTAACCAATATACATTTGGGGGTGCATTATTATAATCAAACATTATACAGCCCTGCGTATTCAATAATCAATTGTATCGAATAAGGTTAGAATTGGCTTTCATTATAGAATCGTGAAATTAACATGTCTTTGTCACTCGTGGTGGTGATTTACTTTAAAGGTTTCAGAATCAGTGCACATAATGACTGCTCAAATATTCTTAGTGCCTGAAAGCCCAGCTGACTTCATTATTTGAGCAGGGGTCAAAGGCACTTGTAGTCCTCTGGGTGGGATTCGGGGAATTCGGGGAGATTTAGAATCAGGTAATATCACCCTTTTCATTCACGAGGGCCTCAAAGACTCCTGTCTGTTATTCCTGCACTCTCATTTACTTCATCACTGCCGCAACAATGTAATATACATAATTCAAACAACCAGGGAATGGCTGTGGGCTCCCAACCACCTGCTGGCTTTTATTAGCTAATTAATGGTGATTTATCGTAGTTGCTAATTCGAGTGTAGCCGATTGCCTTCAGGAGTCAATGAACGGCATGTGAATTCTGATAGTAATTATGCTTATTTGATGGGCAGCCTACTAAAACAAAAAGTTCTGTCTCTGGTGCCCCACAGCAATGAAGATTTTGACTTGGTTACGGAGACGACCTTGTGTATATGTAGTTTTTTTATTTTTTGGTCTCATTAATATATCCCTTATGAGTCCATTTAAGATGTATATGTGTTTTAAAAAGATACTTTTAAAATGTATTTTTATTTTATTTTACTACTAAAAGCTCTTTATGTCATCTGAAAAAAGCCTGATCTCACAGGAATTCATATATTTATACAAGGTGGCTAATTCATATGAATTGGCATAAAGTGAATCATGCCAAACTGTCACAGACGCAAAAGAGTGTACAAAATACGTCTGAATGAGATCATACAAATTCATGCCACCTTGTAAAAGAGTTAGGAATTGCCATGAAATCGTGCCAACTGAAATGTTGTAAAGGGATGTATTTGTTGATAAGGGAATGACAGACCTTTTTATTAACCTGACAGTAAATAACAAAGCACTGTATTATTTCACCTAATTCAATAGTGAGGCAGATGCATGGACTCCCATTGGTGCCCACTGACATGGCATTTACAAGCTCTTAAACAGTAATAAAGCTATTATCACAGAGGATACCAAACACTTGATTCCATTCTTCCAGTCTTCTGAGAGAGCTACGCTCCAAGACATACAGAGGAAGTCAATAACTTGTAGTGACGTGCATACTGTGTTGAAATAAGAAAGCATGTCCTAAGGCTGCTTCGGGGAGTCCTTTTGTTGTTTTGGTGAGCTCACGCAAAATCTGTAGAGATATGTGTTCAAACACCCTCTTCTTAATGTTCACAAGAGTCATTGCTTTTAACAGGGACTACCGTGGGATGACATTACGAAAATGCCTGAAGGTACACGACTGGTTTTCTTCTAGCTAAAGCACTGAAAGGTCACAGATTTAACACACACTGCACGGAATGACTTTGTATGACGGTGCCATAAAGGACTCTTGCAATTTTTGTGTTATTAAGAAGTCAACACCACTGTTCCCAACTTCCTACCACTCTTAGATACCATTTGTCTTCATAGATCATATCTGGAACTACTGTAAAAGAGATATTAAATAAAAAATGTTCAGTTAAAAATAAAACTTTTAAGGTCATTTACACTTGAAATTGTTAATCCAGTGTAAAACCCTTAGTAAACATAAACCTGGATTACCTTGTTTTATCTGTAACATTTTATGCATTAGCTAGCATGAACTAACAATCAACATTACTTCAGCATTTATTAAAATTAGCTCATCTATTTACGAATAAAAATCAAACATTAATGCACCATGAACTCTTGCATGAATAATTGTATTGACATTAAATTAAATTCTTTATTTGCATATTTACGTAATAAATATTGACGGTTTCATCAGACATACTGTACATGCCTGGCCCGAAGTTCTTCCGGTCTGTGGTTGGTTAAAAAAATTTTTAGTTTAGATTTAATTAGTAATATTTTATTTTACATTAATTATATTAATTACATTAAAACTACTCAACAGTGGAGTTCTTTGCGGAGATTTACCGGAAGTTAAGTTTGGGCCACAATACATTTGTTTATGTTCTTGCCGCTGAAACTGTCTATAGCTTGCAACACAATAACTGCTTGTTTATCTGTTGAAAACACATCATATTAGTCCAAGCTTCACCCAGATAATATGGCATTTCTTTCAGACGTTAATGTTTCGGGAAGGTTACAAAGTGCATGAATATTTAATCAGGTAATCACTGACACAATTCACAATAGGTTGTCTGTTACACTATATGATTGCATTGTTACGCAGAGTGTTTCCACCATTAGCCCTGCCAAAAAGGTGCCCATTCTGCTCTAGAACAGTGCCAAGCCCTTTTTAAAATCACAAACGTAAAAGCAAGGTCAAAACAAAAGATAACCCAGGGTTAAACGCACTTTAAAACGCTCTATGAAGTACTAACTGATCTGTGTACTGTGGATTTGCACCAACACCAGCTCAGCTTTCTGACATCAAATCCACAATGCCATTTGACATCAAATCCACAAAGGCCTGGGATCTCAATGTTCAAATGATAGCCTCTTGATGTTTTTCACCCACTTGCATGCATATCCTTGGGGAAAATGCTTTTTCAATCCTGGCACAGGTTTCCTCCCAAAAGGCTTCCGAAAGTATAAAGCACTGTGTCAATTCACTTGGCAGGTCTCAAAAGAGAACGCAAGTCGAGGAAACCTGGGGTTAAACAGCAACTGCACGCGTGTACCTTGAATGATCCTTTTCATCATAATTCAAATTGAAATTCTAAACCGTGGGGAGGAAAATTACAACATCACACTTTTGAGATGGTGCCTCCAGCGATGCACGCAGTTAACAGGGTGTTTTTCACAAGATACCTCTGCTCTTTTAAATCATCTTGGGTGATGTTTACACATGGGGGATTGAGTTTACTTTCATGTTAGCATTTAAAGGTGTATAAGATGCTTTTCTCTGACAACATTTACAAACCAGAACATTAAGATGCTTGTATACTTGTTGTGATGGCTTTTATGCAGATGAGGTTGTAACTATCAAAGCATGACACATCCACAGACGCATAACATCAATCCAGTCCTCATGAGGACATTTTCGCACTTATGACCATATTTTAAGGATTGCTTGGTAAAAACAAAACATTTATGTTAACTCAAAAACAAAGAAGCTGATTCCTGCTGTGAGAGGTCAGTGTGTACAAACATCATAACAATAACAGATAAGTAGCCTTTAGTCCCTCAGGGGAAATACTTAAAGAAATACGTGTGCTCATATGCTCAACCGCTCTATTGCTCAAACAGGAAAAAACAGTCACCTAGACAGACTCAATAACTCCCTCTTCTACCATCCACAGCTCCTTTTTGGTTGATGTAAAAATGGGTCTGATGTGAGAACGGATATGAGAGTTATTGTCCCCAGAAATGCAGTTATCATTGTGCGGCCTTTGAATGCTCCAGGGAACCCTGAAACGAATAGGCGCAATAAGTTCACTTTGCAGAATTAATGCAGTAATTCTTTATCGTGGGGAAACGAAGGAGCGACCGAGCCCAGTATTACCTTGGATTTGGAGTTTAATGCAAATGGTATGAGGCTGATCCTTTATTCCTTCTGTCTCTTTCCTCTTTTTTAATGATGGCCCTAATTTGTTAGCTCCTTCTAAATAATTAATCTCTTTTATATTCATGTAGTTATTACATGTCATAACTGTGTATCTATGGGGTGAAATTTAATAGCATCTGCTGGACCTTCGGAGAGGGCACGGTGTTGGAAAAAGGCATTAAAAATGGATAATTAGCTAAATATTTGCCTTAGCGCATTTGCTTTGCAGCTACTCTAATTAGCAGCTTTGCAGCTGCTGTGGTCACTTAGCACAGGCGATATGGTATTTGCATTAAAATACAAGGACATGGCTGTTTAATTCAATTAAGTGAAATTAGGAGGTAGATACTGGCATCATGTAAAGCCAAGCGCTGGATCTGTAAGCATTGCGAAGAAATCACATCAGGAATTGAAAATGTGTTTCAAAGGAACGTGAATCAGAAAGAACGCTGACAGGTGGCCAAAAGGTAAGAGAGGTGGAGAGCAACAGGAGAACAACACAGGACACATGAATGTCAGATGAGGTGGCATGTTAACTCTTCAGAAAAGCACTGACCCTTAAAGTGGTACTGCTGGAGGGGGGGCAGGGCAGCTCCATCGAGTCAACCCCCACGACAGTCTTGTGAGTGGGCCATCTGCCAGCTCTCTCTCTCTCTCTGGGCTTGGAGCCACCAGCTAACAGGCTCCTAACACTAATAAGGAGGGTGTGTATGGATATGATTAAATAATGATAGCTGGTTTTGAAATATACAAATAAATGGATATTTACCTTGACACTGATTAATACATGCATTTGGAATACACTTTTATCCTAAGCAAATTACAGTGCAAAGCTTGTATCAGTGGGTGCTCACATGACATTTAAATCAAAATATTGTGATGGTAAAAATTGAAATAAAGGCTTTAGGTCCTGTGTGTATCGGTGAGATTATACACTTACAATCTTAACTTTGTATTTATGTATGAATAACTTTGTATACACTGTCAGAAAAAGGTACACACACTGTTCTATGCTCCGAAAGAGAGTATATTAGTACTTCCAAAGGTACACGGTACCAAATGGTACTTGAAGGACCTACAGTCCCAGTGACAGCTTGACAGTATGTGGGTATGTGTGTACTGTATGTATCTATGTTGAAACTGTTGCTGAGTCTCATTATTAATAATAAAATTAAGAACATAGGCATTTTTCTTTAAAGGGATATTTTAGCCAAAAATGAAAATTCTGTCATCATGTACTCACCCTCAGGTTGTTCCAAACCTGTATACATTTATTTGTTCTGTTGAACACAAAGGAAGATATTTGGAAGAATGTCAGTAACCAAACAGATCTCATCCCCCATTTACCGCCATAGTAGGGAAAATGAATACTGTCATGACTCTGCTTCTTCATGTCATGTTTATTCTTGGTCTTGGAGCAGTGCCATGACAAAGCCTTAGGTTTTATGTGGAGAGAGAGATTATTGTCCTTTCGGCCTTCCATACTCTTTCTCTCCGGTCCGTGTCTTTGTTCCCGCCATCTCGTTTCCTTGTTAACTTTCCCTGAGTGTTTCATTACCCACACCTGCCCCTTGCTAATTATCCTTTGTCACCTGCCCCTTGCTAATTATCCTTTGTCTGTCTCCCTATATAATACACTCAAAAAAATATTTAACCCCAAAAGTTAAAACTTATGTATTTCAATTACATGTCAATTTTCCATCCAATTTAGTCACATAAATCCAACGTAAAATGTTACATTTTTGTTTAAGCTTTACAATCACGTTCAGTTTACGTGAACAAATTAAATAAATTTTATGTGAACAAATAAAGTGCGATTTAAGATTGTGTTATGCATAATCTTTACTCTTTTTAAATAACTTCTTGTTACTTGCTTTATATAACTATTATACATATTTAATACTATTAAATAAATGGTCAAAAACATAATTTAATTAACAAGCATTTATTGTTGCAATTTCTCCATGAGTCAAAGTAACATCCATCTTAATACCTGGTAACCCAGTCTCTCTCACAACAACCATGTTCAGATGCTAAAATGAACAAAGCTGAGAACATAAGAGACCAGACAAGCATAAAGTCCACAGTACTGTGTTTTTCCAACCCGAACTCACAGAATTTCCCCCCAAAAAAAATCTTTTACCATTTTCAAGGTAACTAAGTTATCCCTGCTCAGTACAGTGTATTTCAATAAACAATCAAGTCACTTAAAGAACATAAAATGTACAAATATATATAAAAAATAAAAAGGAACACATTTCTAACTTAACAGTTTACAGTAACACATTTTTAACATTTAAACTTGCTGCTTTATCTGCCTAAACAAGCTCTTAGTTAGGTATGCAACATACCTAAAGATTTCCTGAGCCAACCCTTCAAGGCGGTCTTATTTTAGGTGCAGTAGCAAAGTTTCCTTACTCTGTTTTGACACAACAAAGCAGAATATTACCAGAACATAAGAACTAAAAAAAGGCCAAGAACAGGTTCTTGACAAAACTACGACAGTATCAGCACTGCTGCATACCGAGTCATCATACAAGTTGACTTCTTGGGCTGGGTCAATAGAAGAGGGGCTTACATCTCTCACGTCAGCAGTATCACAGGTAGCTGTACTAAATCCACTGGGTGAAGGTGTGGTGGAGCAGTAAGGTAAAGCAGGCTCAGTCTCTTGCATGCTGGAATTAGAGTCTTCGGTCAATAGAAAAATCAGTTTCAGGGTATCCCGGTCTTCAATTTCACTGGTAGACATGAGATTCACATATTCATTTCCAAAGTCCTTATCTTTGTACTGCAGCCTGAACTTTTGCTTCACCCCAAAAACTGTGATTATGTCATGGACAAAGTCATCGACAGACATTGGGATTCCTTTCTTGAGTACAAGTTTTCTTGCATCATCCTGCCCACCAAAAACAATCCTCATAATCACTGGACTTGACATTTTTCTTTTCTTTTCTAAAAGAGAGGGAACAAAGTTGAAAAAGAAATGAACACAGTTTTTCCATTGTTACTGTACTAAATAAACACTTAAACGCTAGCACATAAACGCTTTACCTTATAGGAGAATGTGCCTCTTCAGGGTTACCATTCGTCTTCAGGGTAACCATTGGTCGTCCTCCTACCATATAATCATACAGTGGATAAGCATCAGTTAGCTCTGTGCCACAGACTTTTTGCCACATTCCCAGAACTCGCCTGCAAGTACAAAAATACATCAATACATCAACTGAAATCAACACACTGAATTACAATTACAATTAATTACAAAAAAACACACATACCTTAATTGAATGATTTTCTCAAACCAGACTTAAAAATACGCTGGAAAATATAATTTTTAGAGGTCTCTGAAATAGTAAAGATGACATTTAGTTAGACTTTGTGTAAAGCAATTATAACTCTGCATGCATGTTCCATTTCATTGACATCATTTACACGTGTGCAGGTGGATAACGTATAAATGCTTGATTAGATGTGTTTGTGGAATGTTTCTGCATTAAGTGTAAAGAATATAGCATACTTATATACGATCGATTTATCGTGTTATTCCAACGTTTTGCCATAATGCCAATGAATGTCGACATAATGAAGCTGTTATTTTCGGTATTTTTTTAAATCATGCATGCATGCGTAATCTGTTAGATGCAAAATGCAAACAGTCAATCGACAACACGTATTAAAAAGAACACTCGTTTTAAACCAGAAGAAGGAAAACATCAAGTTTATTCGCATAAAGTAATTTATGTGATGGCAAAACTATTATTTTAATTCGTGTGAAGTACAGTGATGGCAAAACGATGTCTCTTATTAGGCAAAGCTTTTATCATTTAGACAGTTGTTGAAGCCTAAATTTTTTTAAAGATATCCTACCTTTCGTAATATGCCGAGTAAGCAACGTGCTTTCGACAGCTCAACTTCCCTCCAAAAGAAACCTGCTCAACAACGTGCTTCCGCAATCAGTCATTTTTACTCTAAGGCGCATGCGCAGCATCTACATTTGCGCCTTACGGCAACGAATCAAGTAAAGTGTATGTAATTTCATCACATTGATCTTGAATGCATTATATTCATGTCGTGTAAACGTAAATCAAAAGAATAATATGTACTTTATACTTTTTTAAATATATTTTATTTAAATTATTTGCCTAATATGAATTACTGACAAGAATCATTTTTTTGGGTGTACCCTCATGTTTCATTGTCCTGTGTTCGGTCATTGTGTATGGTGTGCGTTCGATGTGTATTACTGTACCTGTACCTGTACCTGTACCTGTAAATGTACCTGTACCTGTGTAGCATTAGACATTTCTGCAGCAGTCTATCGTTATCACAGTCACCTAAGTGGTTAACTAACACTTGCTATAGCTAATATTCACGGAAAAAAAACAACCACAGACCGCCACCTTCTCTCTTGTCGGGGAACACAACAATGCTTCTCTTCTTTATTTCTTATACTGCGCATGCTCACATTAACTTCCTCGTGCGCGCAGGCACATGACATCGCAGGCACATGACATCACTGCTTTGACTATTTAACATGGCTTTGCTACTCATATTATAAAATATGCTTAACAACCTGTACCTGTACCTGTGCGTCTGTGTTCTGATGTTTCCTGTTTTTGACTGTTCCTGTTTTTGACTGTTCCTGTTGCTGACTGTTCCTGTTGCCATTCATCTTTTATAGTAAGTGTTAGTTTAGTCTCCGTCTAGTGTTTATTAGTCTAGTGTTCAGTGAGTCTTCGTGTGGTGATTTATCTTTATTCATTTCTCGTCCCAGTTTTGTACCCCATCGCGGGTCTTTTGTTTTGCCCTGTTTTGTGTTATTAAAGTCTTGTCTGTTAAGCCCTCATCTCCCTTGCCTGCCTGCATCTGGGTTCTTCCCTAGTGTTTTCCGTGACAAAATACTATGAGAGTCAGTGGGGGATGATATCATTTTTGGGTGAACTATCCCTTTAAGTTACAGTCTATAGGCCATTTTTATAAATTTTTTCTTTCTCAAATGTATTAATGGATTACTTAATGGATTTATGAAAATCTAAATAAATGCAAAGCAAAATGTTAAAATGCATGTTGTTTAAATCTTTGGCTCTGATTAACTACAAACTATGAGAAACTGGGTAAAGTTCTGTTTAAGACGCAAATGACTTGCTCTACAAGTGGTCATTTACAAAACTTTTACATCATTTTAAACAGGGGGAATGCTAGCGTAACATGTTACTAACATTCTGTTCAACACTTCGGAAAACACAAGATATTTTAAACAAATATGGTTACCAATCAACCTTGACCTTGACTTCTATTGAATGACATAATGGTACAAAAAATTTGACAGAATGTTTTTTTTGGGGGGTGAACTATCCGTTTAACCACAATTCAAACCTGTTCGGCTATATTTATGTGTGAACAGAGTCTATTAAAACCACAGGATTCATGCTGCATATGTCTAGAATCTCCTCTTTGGCGATCATGAAGAAAGTCAGGAGGGTATTGATCTGGAGTTGTCATGTGCGAAAGCGTAAGACAGGGGTGGGTTCTGTCTGCCTAATGGACCGAAATAAAATGGGCTTTAATTAAGAAACAGTTGTTGTGCATCTTGCTTTTCCTTCAACAGCACCATACATGCTCAAACACGACCAGGCTTCTACACTTCATCTCCGGCCACCAGCTGGTGGACTGACTGCATTTGCAAATTACTTGCAGCAGTAATTGAGCAGTGTGTCTAAAAAACACAAAGGAAAGAAAGAAGAGAGAGTCTGTGTGTGTGAAGGAGAAGAGGGGGAAGAAAGAAAGAGCAACTGGGGCTCCAGGGTCTCAGCTGCTGGGGTACTCCTTGCTCCTTGCAATGAGTTGCAACTGTCAGGTTATTTTATCTCCGGCTTTTTATCATGATGCAGAGCCAGGCTCGAAGGAAGCCACCTGAGAGTGCAAGGAATTTGTAGGCTACAAGTCATTAGCAAGGCCTGCTGAGAAATCCAGGCCAGAGATCCACTGAATATTGCTTCAGACAAAGTACATCTTAACCCTTGACAGTGCGACGGGTGAGGTGGTTTCTCAGAAGTGGTGGCTTTCATAGTTTCGCCGGTTGCTCTAATACATAGTGTATGACGCTGAGAAACACCACAACGGCAACGGTAGATCTCGCATGGGTTGCGGCAGGTATGTGTGAGGTAGTGAAGAATGTCAGGCTTTGATTTGTGAGAATGGAACAATAGTCATGGTTGATTATAAAAAATTCCAATGCTGAAGGAACTTTGTATTGAGTAAATGACTCAAAAAAAAGAAGTGGCTCAGTATGGATAGTAATCACAAGGTCATGAGTTTAATTTGCATTTGGAATACACAAACCGTTTTAAACTGCATGTCCATTCTGTCGTTCACGAAAAACAAATCTAAACATGATATTTGAATCAATGTATCCCACACAGCTCTGCGCAATGTACTTTGTACTAAACTATAGAACTAAAATTCTGTTAACGCCATCTAAACTTCAAGAATAAACAAAAACTTTTGGGCAAAATTACTTAACATAATTGTGTTATACTCAAACAGTGTGTGGGTCTCAAAGTTTCTAGCAATGACTTCACACTTAAAAACAAGTTCATCACATACTTTTTCCACAGATGTAACAAAATTGAGTTTATAAGGAAACAATGTATAACTATTCTTAAATGTGCCAATTGTTGCCTATGACAAAGGTTCAGCTGACAAAGTAACTATTATGGTGCATTATGTAGGATTGTAGCAATACTTACAGTACTGTATATGATACAACTCTAAAGACTGATTTCAAACCGCCACCATGTTGAAATCGAAAGCAACTGACATCATGTCAAATTTAAATGTGCTGGCTAAGGCTAATCGTAAATTCAGTAAGATTGTTATTCACGTCGGCACAAATGATGTTCAACTCCGTCAATCGGAGATCACAAAAGATAATATTAAAGAGGTGTGTGAGCTCGCAAGCATTATGTCAGACACTGTAATATTCTCTGGCCCCCTCACTGCTTATTGTGGTGATGAGATTTATAGCAGATTATCATCACTAAATGGCTGGTTGTCTGAGTGGTGACTGCAGAATGATATAGTTTTTATAAATAACTGGAAGAGTTTTGAGGGCAGACCTGACCTGTTGAAACGAGATGGTCTCCATCCCTCCTGGGCGGGGGCTTCCATCCTGTCTAGAAATATGGCACAAAGTCTGAAAAAAGGTTAAAGCTTGACTCACTGGGGCCCAGGTCAGGGAGCAGACAGAATGGCTTAACCAACTGTCTGCTTGCCGTCTCACGTTGCAGAATACACTAAATGTACAACATGTAATAATCCCTTCTCCCAAACATCATAAAATAGAGACTGTGTCTGTCCCCCGGATTAGCAAACATAAAATAATGCGTAAACCTCTTGAAAGTAATTTAATAAACGTTAAACAAATTAAACATGAACAAAATACAGATAATCAACTGTTACGACTCGGATTGCTAAATATTAGATCTCTCTCTAATAAAGCACTTTTTGTTAACGATATGATAACAGATCATAAAATTTGTCAACATGTGTCAGGACCCACTCACCTTCGTAATCATACTTTAGATTTAATACTGTATTACGGTATAAATGTGGACGACGTTAAAATCCTTCAGCAGAGTGAAGACATTTCGGATCATTATCTGGTATTATGCTTGCTTCACTGGCCTACGGCTGCAAATAAAACTCATTGTTACAAATATGGTAGAACAATAACTTCAACTACCAAAGATGCATTTCTCGATAATCTGCCTGAATTGTCTCAAATCTCTAGCATGAGAAATAACGTTGATGGCAGCCCAACACCATGGTACAATGAACACACTCAGGCTCTAAAGAAAGCGGCCCGAAAAATGGAGCGCAACTTTAAGAAAACTAAATTAGAGGTATTTCATACAGCATGGAAGGATAGTATTTGACAATACAGGAAAGCCCTAAAAATGTCTAGATCCGCCTACTTTTTCATCACTAATAGAAGAAAACCAGCACAACACTAGGTTTTTATTTAACACAGTGGCTAAATTAACAAAAAATAAATCGTCAGCGACTTCAGATTCTGGATATCAGCATAACAGTGATGAATTTATGAACTACTTCACAAATAAAATCTAAGATATTAGAGAAAAAATTATAACAATGCAACCAGAAGTGAAACCCGCTGAACAAAATAACTACAGTGCCCCTAAGGAGAAATTGCAATTATTTTCTACCGTAGATCACGATGAACTGTCTAAAATCATTAGATCATCTACATCAACAACATGCATGCTAGACCCTATACCTACAAATCTACTGAAAGAGATGCTTATTATTTTATAGATCCTCTTCTTAGTATTATTAACTCATCTCTGACATTAGGACATGTGCCTAAAGCATATAAGGTGGCTGTTATAAGGCCTCTTGTCAAAAAAACCCAACTCGACCCTAGAGAACTAGGGAACTACACGCCTATATCGAATCTACCTTTCATATCTAAAGTTCTGGAAAAAGTAGTTTCAACTCAATTATGCTCCTTCCTCCAAAGGAATGACATCAATGAAGAATTCCAGTCTGGATTTAGAGCATGTCACAGTACAGAGACTGCTTTGATCAGAGTTACAAATGATCTGCTATTGGCGTCTGACCGAGGTTGTATCTCGTTATTGGTGCTGCTAGACCTTAGTGCTGCATTCGATACCATTGACCACAGCACACTCCTACATAGACTCGAAAATTATGTCGGCATTAAGGGAATAGCTTTGAAATGGTTTAAATCTTATTTATCCGACCGTTTTCAATTTGTAGCAATAAACAATGAGGTGTCACGCAAATCGCAAGTCCAGTACGGTGTACCACAGGGCTCAGTCTTAGGGCCTCTGCTCTTCGCATTATACATGCTACCTCTAGGAGATATAATAAAGCGACACGGAGTTAGCTTTCACTGTTATGCTGATGATACTCAACTTTAAATTTCCTCGAAGCCTCATGAAACACAGCAGTTCCATCGAATAATGGAATGCATAGTCGATATAAAAAACTGGATGAGTAACAACTTTTTATTACTGAACTTGGACAAAACAGAAGTGTTACTTATTGGACTGAAAACCGCCATACGTAACAACCAAGAATAATGCTTAACTATTGATGGATGTTCCATATAACCCTCGTCGTCAGCTAAGAATCTTGGCGTTCTAGTCAATAATCTGTCATTTGAGAGCCAAGTCGCCAACACCTGTAAAATTGTGTTTTTCTATTTTAAGAATATATCTAAACTACGTCATATGCTGTCACTGTCAGATGCAGAGAAGTTAATTCATGACATCAAGAGTAGATTACTGTAATGCACTGTTAGGTGGTTGTCCTGCAGGCTTATTACAAAAACTCCAACTGGTCCAAAACGCAGCAGCCGAGTTCTTACACGTACAAAAAGGTATGAACATATAACCAGTGCACGGTTCTGTCAACCTTGCACTGGTTACCTATAAAGCATCGCGTTAACTTTAAAATCTTGCTTATTACCTATAAGGCCCTACATGGTTTAGCTCCTCAGTACTTGAGTGAACTCCTCTTGTATTACAGTTCTTCACATGCATTACACTCTCAGGCGTCCTGTCAGTTGGTAATACCTAGAATTTCAAAATCAAGTGCAGGTGGTAGATCCTTTTCCTATCTAGCGCCTAAACTTTGGAATAGTCTTCCCTGCACTGTCTGGGAGGCAGACACACTCTGTCAGTTTAAATCTAGACTAAAGACGCATCTTTTCAATCTTGCATACACTACACTTCCATAATATAAATCCTCTGAGGGTTTAGGCTGCATTAGTTAGATCAACCGGAACCAGGAACACTTCCAACAACAACTGATGTACTTGTTGCATCAAAGAGTGCAGAACAGTACTCTACTCTCAGCCAGTCTTGTCTCATTGTTCCAAGGTTACCACAGTGAGCAGGATGCAGTTCATGCCCAGACCTGATGGTAGAGCGGAGAATGGGAAGTGGCGACCTGACAAGAGCTGAGATGATAGAGCTGTATAAAGAAGGACGCGGCAACTTGACACGTCTTCACTACAAAATTTCAAATGCTATTAGATTATTAATAATTATCTTAAATCTATTATTTACCTTATTAGTAAGTTTATTTATTTTTATTTAGCCTTGTTGTGCAAGCACTGTCGAGCTTGTGCAGAGGCAGCAGCTTTTGCCAGAGGGGAACTGGAATCCCCTGGTTGGGCCTGGGTTCTCCTGAGGTTTTTTTTTCTCCATTGGAGTTTTGGGTTCCTCGCCACCGTTTGCATACTGTTTTGTACTATCTGCCTGGCTGGGGGGGCTGCTTTAGAATTATAATTTTAAAGTTTTACTTAATTAATATTGACCTGTGTTTCTCTCTCCTTTATCTTAAATGTGTGCTTTCACTGTGCGTGCGTGTCTGTGTGTGTGTGTGTGTGTGTGTGTGTGTGTGTGTGTTTGTGTGTGTGTGTGTGCGTCCGTGTGTCTGAGCGTCCGTTCATGTTTGTGCATGTGTGCGTGTGTGTGTCTTTGTCTATTTATGTACGTGTGCATATTGTGTGTGTGGAGTGTTTTGTATGTGGGTGTGTCTGTCTTCTGTGTTTTCACCTTTTCCTTGTTTTTACAGGTATAACTTTAATTGTTTTGCTTATAGTCAATATGTCTCATGTACAGCTGCTTTGTAACAATGAAAATTGTAAAACGCGGTATATAAATAAAGTTGAGAGCTTGTAACCAAACATATTTTGCCCCCAATTGACTGTCATAGTAGGAAAAATACAAAGGTAGTCAAAATTGCCCCAGAACTGTTTGCTGTCCTACATTCTTCTAAATGTTAAACAGAACAAAAAAATCATAAAGTAATTTTTCCTACTATGGTAGTCAATGGGGGGAAAAATCTGTCTGGTTATATGCATTCTTCCAAATTTCTTTCTCTGTGTTTATCTTGGAATTGGAATAACTCAATTTTCAGAATTTAACGGAATAACAGAATTTTAATTTTTGGGTGACGTATCCCTTTAAGAGTTGACAAACACCATCCAGTCAACCCATTCAGAGCTGGCAAGACTAGAATCCACATCATCATTAAGTGAGCTGCACTGATGTGTGCTGCATGAATGGTGACTTCAGACCCGCTTTTGGATCGGTGCACATGTCACTCTCGTTCTTCTTCCATGCCTCCAACTACTGCCTATTGACCTGATCAGGTCTGTCTCTATGACTTCACCACGCACACTATCACAGCGTGGGCGAACGGCCTCCATTGGTATTTTCTGTTGGGGGATTTCTGCTTTTCACAGTCACTAAGCGAATCCCTTCCAAAAACCCATCACTGTTTAAGCCCAGCTAGTATTTGACCACTCTCTGCTATTGATCTGCTTCAAAACCAGAGTCTTGTTGAGTACAGTCATTAAGAATAGATGTTGTTTAGGGTCAGGATTATGGCAGCTCCAACCCCCCCCCTCCCCCTTCTACGAGCCTGGCTGACCAATGGGGTATTTGCATTGCGCCGCAGGAGCGCGCACCTTGTAAGTGAATGTTTTTTTGTAATGGGAAAGCCCAGGAGTGGAGGTAGGGGTTAGTAAGCGAAGCTGCTGTTTGATTGCCCGAGGAGAGAACATGGGAAAACGACCCAGTATGCTCAGGGAATAGCTATAAACAAGCATGGCTACTAGTGTATGTGTGTGTGGGAATCCGGTATTCCAGGTCAGATCTCTGTGTTTGCCAAAAGTTGTGTCAACACAGAGGACGTGAGTTTATAGAGATATTAAACATTGCCAGTGTCTGTTCCCTTGCGTTCCTGTTTGAGCGAATGGGATTTGCGGGATGCAGGTGCATAACTGGCTCTCTTGTCCACACATCTCATCAGTGAGCTGATCGGGTTCAGGTCAGCGGCAGCGCTGCGCACGTGTTTGTTTTTCATCATTAGAAAGCAGGCTGAGGAGATTCTCGGCTCCATTATTGGCAGTGTAAAGTTTGCTCTTGCTTGATTAGAGCAATCTTGAGGGTCTCTGAAGAAAAACAGCAACAACACGCATTCTAAATTCAGACAGAAGATAGCTGCTGTGATGGTTGTGGACGATGCTAGCAAAATATTGACAGGATAACACACTGAGATATTTACTAGAAATCTGGTCCTTAATGGAGCAAAGTTTTACCCTCAACCTTATGTTGAAATTAACTATTTATGTAGTCAAGCAGTGCACCATATAACAAACAATTGTATAATGCTAAGAAACAATGAACATTATAGCAAGTAAGGTTTGCAATATATCATCATGATCACATTCACACTATTTCCATCACTCTCAATGGTTTAACACAGTTTTTCATTGACATTAAGTAGCAACAAGATAGAACCCCAATTGTTTATTATAAACAAAAATGTCTTTAATATTGTAATAAATATTGCCCTAGATAGGAGAACATACAAAATGTTGCAACTATTTGTCTATAGATTTCAAAGGTTTCAAGCTCTGGTTGAAACAAATTGTGGTCATTGTCATGTTTTTCCTTTCTGCAAATCATCACTTGCCAGCCAATCAGAATCAAACATTCACTGTGGTTTAACGACCACCTTGCATTTGCAGACTATGTTCTGATTTTATTTTAGTCAGGATTGCATTTCATTTTACTTTGCACTGTTTGGTACATTGTTTGTGAGGATGAGGGCATATCATGCCACCTGTCCATATTTGGCACCTAACTCATTTATCTAAATTAAGTTACCGCAAGTTTGATTGGACGCTCGGCTATTGATGTCAACAACAAAAATATACTTCTATTAAAAAACTGGTATGCACCTATAATATTTGCACTATAATAACTGTGCATAATTAATTTATATTATTCATATTATACACCATATGGACAGACGTATTGGGGCAAACTTTATTTCCATGAACAAAGACACTTAATGCTACAGCATAGCATTCTAGAGAATTGTGTACTTTTAATTTTATAGCAACAGTTTGGGCAGGGCCCTTTTTTATTCCAACATAAGATTAATAAAGAAATGACTGATTCATCTAGGGTGGAAGAACTTGACTGATCTGTATAAAGCCCAGAACTGAACACAGATGAACACCTTAGGTGTGACTTGCAGGCTTTGAGACAAACACTCATCAGCCAAACCCATCAATAATCAAGGGAACAGTCATTTTGGAACAGAAAAAGGCCCTTCCCAAACTGTTGCAACAAAATCATTTGGATTAAGATATAAGAAACCTGAAATATATCCATGTTGTACAAACAAAAAGCTGTGTATATATGCAGGTGTCTACAGGTTTTCATCAGGAGGGAAGGTCGCCCTCTCCCCTGACAACTGCCCAATTATGTATATCACACTTGGTCTACTGTTTGCGCTAGAAGTAATCAATACAGGACGTGCTTCAGAGCACCCAGTTTTTGGTCAAACGAATGCAAACTTAATCGTGTGCTGCTGAGAGAAGAGAAATCTAATGTAATGGGTGATAGGGACCTTCGTGTATGTGTGTGTGCATGTGTGTGTGTTACCAATGCAGTGTTGCCAATCAAAAGGGTGACAGGTGGAAGCCTGGTGGTCTCCTTTTCATGAATGAATATAAACACAATCCATGCAATTACAACGGCGGTCATTTTTAGGGGCCTCCTTCCCCAAATGCGTTCTAACAGGTCCAATCTAATGAAAACGCTGAACTTACTGGTGCGTTTAATTGTATATATGGGGAAGCTAAATGCTTTGGGTCAGATGTGGGGACACGACGAGACGGAGGCCGCTGGAGTGATACGGAGAGGGAATGAAAGCAAGCCTGGACCTACAAGTGGAAAATTTGATTCAGTTTAAACATAGCATTTCATTTATTGATCCATTGTAGAGGAGGGGAACGCAGGGTGAGAAGACAAGGAGAGCAGATGGATTCATCTGAACATGTTATGAGAGAACAGGACTTCGGGGTGGACGGGGGGGGGGTATCGAATTGGAAAAACCCATAGATGGCGTAACAGATCAAATGGAAATGGTGCTTAAAGTGTGATTACATTTTCTGAATGCCACAGGATCGAATCTATCTGTCTGCATGTGGCTGGTTAGAGTTAAATAAACTTATGATATATTTAAAGGTATAATCAGACGAGCACTTTCAACAAGTTGGTATGATTTATTAGGGTCTTCATGAAATGTCTGGAACATATTTTGCTTAAAAACACTCAATGGCTGTGTAAACAAAACCCTTCTTGCCTCGTCAAAAACAGCTATGCTCATAGAAACCTATTTTGGTGCATGTCTCTTTAACTGATAATGAGTTACAGCGAACCCCACCCCCCTCCTGTCCGGCGTGTCAACACAACACACGTGCAGTGGCAATGGTTTAGCTAAATGATATTTCCGGAATTCCTCTGCGTTAGTTTCGTCTGAAACGTCTCAAATCATTCATCCGGAGACAAAAAAAATAAGTCACAGCAAACAGCCAATGCGCTTACATTGAGCGTGTATGCTTACCTAAAATCCACGGAATCCACTGCAGATCTCAGCGGAATTACATGGATTTTAGCTCTTGTCATTGACATGTTATAACGTTACACACACACAACGTGAGAGCTAGTTTGCTGTGACAGATTTTTGAGCCTAAGCATGAATGATTTGAGACGTTTAAAACGAAACTAACCCCAGTGTTCGCCCCTGTTCATTAGCAAAACAAACAGCTTGCCGCAGCTAAACATATTAACGTAAATAATGTATTAACATTCATACAGCTAAACTCCAAGTGTCCATCTGCACTTATATACAATAAGTTTAACACTGGCTTTGAATGTTCTATTTAGTCCGTGACTGACTTAGCTCCCTTCGCTATCATATGCTAACGTTATCCTCCTATATATACGGTACATTTACTTCAATTCAGACTGTTGATAAATATTACTTACATCGGCAATTTTGTCTCGTTCAGTCGGTCTCGATCCCACTTGAGGAACAACATTGAAGCTAATCCTCCTTGTACTGTCCCAGGTTGAAAAAGCACTCTGGTTTGAAGTGATTCGCGCAAACAAGCAGGTTTTTACTTATGGTTTCTGATAAAAATAATAATAATAATAAATCCACTCCTGTCTCTTCCTAGGTTTGGACTTTGTGCAGTGACTACATTGCATGTTGTCCACGAACTTTAGCCATGGTGTCACATACACCGCTGTCGCTTGTGAAAACAACAATGGCGGAGCGCGGTGGGTGGAACTGTGTAGATTAAAGGGCGGTAACATTATAATAAAATCCGCTTTGGACGTCACAAACGGAGCGAAATCTGAACGGCTCGATTTCTCACATGCTTGCAGGGAAAGGCACACCAAAACAAACTTACTGGGTTCTTATTTTTCATGTTTTCTGGGTTGCTAGATGCACCGGGGACCCGATTATAGCACTTAAACACAGAAAAGGTGGGGTTTTCATCTGTTGTCTCCTTTAAATTATTTGAATATTTTGAGAAATTGTGTAACATTTAAATAAATGAATTTTGCTTCATTTTTCAATAACTTGTTTTATTTGTTTCATTTTGATTTTAATAGCAACATACATATATGCAAATAAAAAAACTGCATCAAAAATGAATAAAGCACTTTTTCCAAAGGACATGTAAGTGCAGAAAAACCCTAGTGGAATGGATTTGCACACTTTGTAAAGGTTAGGGATTTAAAAATTTTGCCCAATGTCACTTTCTAAATCTTCCACGATTTAAAAAGATTATCTCAGAATTGACTATCTAGACATATTTCTCCATATTCCTCCTATTACTGTTCTGTATTGACATATACATATTTATCCGACATTTTACAGACGGCACGATTCTTAATACCCACATATGATATGGGCATCTAGCCAGAAAGATATGACATATCTCTTTCTATTACCACAGCAAATCAATAATTCATGCGTCTTTACACCAGACACAGAGGAGCAGGGAGGAGCCATGCAAACACACACAGGAAGCTGAAATCAAGCCCACAATGCAGCAGCAGCTGAAGTACCAGCGGCTTTGAACGACAGAGAAAACCGACAGAATGAAAAGGAGAGAGAGTGAAGGCAAGAATGAGAGGGTGAGAGAGGGAGGGAAATAACATGACGGGCATATTCATTATTCCTGTGACATTCTCGTGTTGCTCCTCTGTGAGAGGATAACCTTTCTCTCCTGCAGTCCCAGAGTGCTATTCACACAATCACTTACAACATTAATCAAAGCGCACCGTCTAATGGTTTTTGACGTGCGGCCCCACTTTATGGGCTGCAGTCCAACCCGCGCCCACTGATGCATCTGTTAACTCTACTCTAGCAGTACTTGGCTAATGCTAATGGCGGCACAGATGTGCAGCCATCAAGCACTTAAAAGACATGGATGCCATTGTGTGATGCATGAAGAAATCCGTCTTTGATGGCATGCAAATGAATGAATGAATGAATGAGGCATTTATGCAGAAAGAGATTACTCCGGGATGGTTTCAGTGGGTTTAAAGGAGTGCTGCAACGATGTGTCATGCATTCTCACGTCTTTACAATGTTAAATGTGCTGTCTTCTCATGCTTAACATGGTCAACTTGTCAAAAAACGAGTTGGGCGTATTACGTAGTATTTCTGTGCTCGATACACTCCCCCAGCGATCGTATAGGCTTCGGAAAGTTTTTTTCGAACATGTAAAACTGTTTCGTAACAATTTTTCTTAGTCCCTTATTGGATAATTCTCCCGGAAAAGCACGCAAGGAGAGCAGAAGGAGCATGCGCAGACATCACTTTCACTTGTGTGCAGGAGAGAGAAAGAGAGCATAAGTTCGCGAAGTTCAGGTGTTTGTTTGTTCACTGCATTTGGGTGATGAATGTTATATAAACGGTGGATATAACGCTGGATTTGGAGATTGTTTGAAACTCATATATGGTAAAAGATGCCAGACATGAACCGCATGCGGTGAGTGAAACTGATGTCTGTGTTTTGTTGGCAATGTGCTTTAGTTCAGCCTATCCCTCAACACCCCCCCCACCCCCCGCACGCGCCGTATGATTTCGGAAATACTCGTACAGCTGTATCCAGGGGCGATTCTAGGTTTTCAATATTAGGGGGCTCAGCCTCCAATGAGGATATACAGTATATATATATATATATATATATATATATATATATATAGCTACACTCTAAGCACCACGTACTGTATACATTACTAAAATAAATAATTAAGAAAGACAATTTATTGTTTTTCAAATGAATATAACATTAATCGGTCAATCTGTAACATTTATAATTCAAAGTGACAACAACCACAAATCCATATAATAAATGTCACAATCAACTGCTGAATCATTATTTAGTAGGAATAACGTCTTGGTTACGTTTGTAACCTCGGTTCCCTGATGGACGTCTCGTTCCCTCCATCAGGGAACCGAGGTTACAAACGTAACCGAGACGTTCCCTTTCTGTCGGTCTCTCGACGTTGTGTCGAACCGACAGATGGGGTTCCAATGGAAAATGCTATAACACTGTGCCCTGTCACAATCTCAACGAAGCGATGGTGACTGGGCGTGTCAGCCGTGACGCTACCGCGAAATTGTAACCTACCAGTGGGTAGGTAGGGGGTCCCAGAGCTTTCTTGAAAGGTGGGAAGGCCCCTACCTTCGGCCTCACAGGCGGCGGCCTTGTTTCTCTAACAGCGAGAAGCCGCCCGGAACTGTAAGGCCACTGGGTAAGCGCTACTTCCTCAAGCGGGGGATGCGCTACAGAGACCACTTCCTACCACAGGGAGGAGAGACTAGTGGAGATACCAACATGGTCTCACCGATGGGGGAGAACTCATGGGAAGAAAGTGCGGACTGAAGGAGTTAACCGCGAGGTGGAGGTCCACCTAAGGAGGTCATGGGTTACCAAGGTGGGAACCAGCATGAGGATACATCAGACGGAACCGCCCTGCTGGGGGGTTGCAACGTCTGGTAGCACTAGGTCCGGTTAGAGCTATGTTGCGAATAACTCAGGTGATACCCGGCCTAAGGGGCAGGGCTGCTCTGCCCAGCCCGCCCACAGGAGGTGCTTGCTAGTGATGGATGGAGTGCCTGTTCTTCACCCAGTGGGGGAAGAAGGGAGGCTAGTAGTATGCTGACCCCCTAGGGTCAGATACTGTCATAGGCGTACACCCTACCGGTCGCCGGTCTTGCCTGATGCCCGCAAGACTCGCCGACCGGTTTTACGCGAAGGCTGTAGGACCTCGCAAAGGTGATGGGTGTAGCCCAACCCGCAGCTCTGCAGACGTCTGCCAGAGAGGCGCCAGCCAGTGCCCACGAGGAGGCTGTACTCCGTGTGGAGAGAGCTCTCACCCAGTGGGCGTAGGCGAACTAGGACAGGCACGCCATAGAGACGGCGTCCATGATCCAATGCGCCAAACTCTGTTTGAGACAGCCCTCCCAGCTGATCTCCAAAACAGACAAAGAGCTGCTCAGAGCTACTGCAGCTCTGCGTGCGGTCCAAGCAGAGGCGCAATGCGCGTACTGGACACAACACATATGGGGTTGGGTCTTCCTCCCCGGTGGGGAGCGCCTGTAAGTTCACCACCTGGTGTCTCAGGGGAGTGGTGGGAACTTTGAGCACGTAGCCGGGCCGGGGTCTCAGGATAGCGTGAGAATAACCGGGCCCGAGTTCTAGGCAATCTGTGGACACGGAGAATGCTTGTAGGTCCGCTACCCTCTTGAGCGTCCTCCCGAGAGCCGTCTTCATCGTGAAGTGAGAAAGAGCGGCATCTCCGAGGGGCTCCAGGACCGTATCAAGGTCGTAAGAGAGTACGGAGCGTGGGTGAGGTGGTAGCCTTCCCGCGCCCCTTAGGAACCAAATGATCAGGTTGTGCTGTCCTAGAGACTACCAGCAACTGGGTCGTGATGAGCAGCAACAGCGGCTACATACACGTTCAGTGTGGAAGGGGAGAGATTATTCTCGAGTCTCTGGAAGGACCGCACCCACTTGATCAAGCAACTCCGCGGGTCTTCTCTTCGAGAAGAGCACCAGAATGAGAAGAGGCACCACTAGGCGAATCGTCACCTACTGGCCAGGGCCCTAGCCTGAGTAGTGGTCTTAACCGCCGCAGGGGTTAAGCCACTCAGGATCTCCTCGTTCCGTCCAGGGGCCAGACATGGAGGCTCCAGAGGTCTGGCCCTTGATGCCATAACGTGCCCTTCCCCTGGGAAAGCAGGTCCTTCGTCAGGGGAATCGGCCAGGGGGGAGCTGTCGTCAAGAGCATTAGCTCCGAGAACCAAGTCCAGTTGGGCCAGTATGGCGCAACTAGTACACTTGATGCTCCTCTTCCCTGACCTTGCACAGGGTCTGTGCAATGAGGCTCACTGGGGGAAGACGTACTTCCGCTTGTCCCACGGCCAGCTGTGCGCTAGAGCTTCCGTGCCGCAGCAGGGAGTACCTTAGCGGCAATGGGTGGTGTCCAGGGAGGCGAAGGGGTCTACCTGAGCCCGCCCTGACTGTCCCCAATGAGCTGGCTACGCGGGGGTGGAGTCGCCACTCTCCGCGAGGCGTCAACTGACGAAAGAGCACATCGGCTGTCTGGTTCAGGTCACCTGGGATATGTGTGGCCCTGCGGACTCCACAGGAGGAGGCGTCGGGCGAGTCGTGTTAGCTGCCATAAGCGAACGCCACCCCGGCGGTAAAAAACGCTACGGCAGTTGTGCAGTCCGACCGGACCAGCACGTGCTTGTTCTGCATGACAGGTTGTAACCCCTTCAGTGCGGGTAGCACATCCAACAACTCTAGGCAATTGATATGCCTGCGCAGGCGGGGGCCCGTCCATCGCCCTGACACTGCGTGCCCGTTGCACATGGCACCCCAACCCTGCAGGGAGGCGTCTGTCGACTGACGCATCTCGCCTGCCCGAGAGGGACCCCCATCCGTAGAAAAGGTCATTGAAGACCAAGGGGTTAGGGTGCGTCGGCAGAAAAGCGCAATCACCATCCGCCTGCTGCCGGTGTGCCACGCCTCCAGGGAACTCGACTCTGTAGCCAGTGTTGGAGCGGTCTCATGTGCATCAACCTGAGGGGTATCACCAACGTCGAGGATGCCATGTACCCAGGAGCCTCCTCCCGCTGACTGCTTGAAATATTCCAGGCAGTTCAACACTGACTGAGCGCAGTGGCGCTGTAATGGAGACAGAGTTGAGTTCCATACCAAAAAAGAGTATGCTCTGCACAGAGGAGAGCCTGCTCTTTTTCGGTTGACCTGTGGTCCCAATCGATCTAGGTGCCGAAGCACTAGGTCCCTGTGTGTACATAACAGATCTCACGAGTGTGTCAAATGAGCCAGTCGTCGAGATAGTTTAGTACCCGCACACTTCTCTCCCTGAGGGGAGTGAGGGCGGCTTCCACAATCTTCGTGAAGACTCGTGGGGACAGGGACAGACCGAAGGGGAGGACTCTGTACTAATATGCCTGACCCTCGAAAGCGAACCATAGGAATGGGCGATGACGAGGGGGAAAGAGATCTGACAGATGCCAGGATGCGCTTCCGCGTGAGCATCCTGAACGGCAGCTTGAGTAGGTGCCTGTTCAGGGTACGCAGATATAGCGACCCCCGCTCTTTTGGGGACGATGAAGTACGGGCTGTAAACCCGTTGAACATCTCGGCTAGAGGGACGAGCACGATCGCTTCCTCACCAGAGGGGTGGCGACCTCGGCCCGAAGCACGGGACATCCTAGCCTCTGCTGAGGTTAAGAGGATGCCCCGAAACTTGGGTGGGCGTCCGGGGAGTTGGATCGCGTAGCCGAGACGGACTGCATCCCGTAGTCACCGTGACGGTTTGGGAAGCTCTTGTCAGGCTCCCAGGGACCGACAGGGAGGTTAGGGGTACGTTCTGCTTCATCGACCTCCCGGGGGTGGTTTGATGGCTGGCAGAACGGATCCCTCGCCGTGGGGGGGACCCCGGGGAGGAGATCGGCTCTGCAGTTTTACCTGTCTGGCGAAGATGTAGCACAACGCACCATCGAATGAGAGTGCTTAGGCTAATGATTATCCCTGACATTGGGTCTTGCCGCAACGTCAAGTTGCCGAACACCGTCGTGTAGAGGGTGAGAGCGGTTGTGATAATACCCAGATGATGATGTGGCACAAAGCACCGTCGATTGAGAGTGCTTAGGCTGCTGATTATCCTCGACATTGGGTCTTGCCGCAACGTCGAGTTGCCGAACACCATCGTGCAGAGGGTGAGAGCGGCTGTGATAATACCCAGACGATGATGTGGCACAAAGCACCGTCGATTGAGAGTGCTTAGGCTGCTGATTATCCTCGACATTGGGTCTCGCCATGACGCGAGACCCGATGTCTCGAAGAGGACCAGGGCTGCTGGGAAGCAGACGGTGCACGGGATCTCGGCGGCCAGAGGGCGGTCGAGTCGCGGCTGGGGAGGACATACGTGATGTCCTCTGTCTGCTCCCTAACTGTCGAACCCGACAGTATCACCAAACAGCCCCCCCTTGCGAGATGGGTGCATCGAGAAAGCGGACTTTCTCAGAGTTACTCACCTGTGCAAGGTTCAGCCAGAGGTGTCTCTCCTGGACCACAAGTGTGGACATCGCCCGACCCAGGGCCCCCGCGTGATCACCTTGTTCGCCGGAGCGAGGTCGGTGAAGCCACGGAGTTCCTGCATAAGCGCTGGGTCGGTCTTACCCTCGTGGAGCTCTCTCCGCGCATTGGCCTGCAGGAAGCCCATAGCATGGAGAGAGGGGACAGCTTGGTCCACAGCAGAGTAAGCTCTCAACACCTCAGATGCCGAAAAGCCTACGTGCTTTGGACGGGAGTTTAGGTCGAGCCCCGGGGGGACATCGACGTATCCTCTAGCTGCCCCACCATCGAGGGAAGAAAGGGTGATGGAACTAGTTGACGTGTACGCGCCGAAGGGGGCGTTCCAGGTCGTACTAGCTTCCTCATGCACTTCCGGGGGAACACGGCACTGGGGGAGAGTGCGGCTTGGAGCCGCTCTCAAGCCCGAAGTACCGTGTATCCAGCCGCGAGCGTTGGGAGAGGCAGTGCGGTGCACCGCAACCCAAAGCCGGCGGCCCGGGAAAGCATGGCTGACATTTCGACATCTGCTTCTTCCTGATCTCGACCCCCCGAGGGAGGGAGCTTCAAGGAATCGTCCTAGTCTGATGCCAGTAAGAGCAAGGCGAGGTGCGAACGGTCCGCGAGCCAGTGGCTGAAGGATTAGCGCTCACAGTAATCCTCATATCACCCTCGCTGCTCGCCGTAACGGGCGGCAGGGCCGTAGTCCTGCCGTCACAGAACGGGAAGCAGACAAGGTGGTGGCTGAGTCCCGTGGGAACACAGCCTCCCGTGATGCAACGTCTGAATCGTCAGCCGCCCGCAGTGCGGGCAGGACGTATCCACAACATCTGCCCCAGCGTACTGGAAGCAGACATCGTGTCCATCCCCCCTCGATGAGTGTGTTGCACCCAAGAGAACAGCGGGACATGCCACGCTGGAGAAATTTGCTCTTCTAGTGAAAAAAACTCGAACACTTCTGGAACCGCCGAGACGCCCAGGGGAAGTCGCTGCAGGAAGGGACAGTCCGCTGCACCACGTCGTAGAGCCGGCAGTCTTGTAGCGAAGTCTGTTGATCACGAGCGAAGGCTCCGAAGAACAAAAAGGTGAATGAATGAGGCACGCCGTCTCCCTTTTATACCCGGATATCCGGGGGCGGAGTCCGGCATGCAAATTTCATTCACCAATTTTCATTGGCCTTTTCTAAGAAGTCGGAAGTGATTGGTTCTCAAGGACGAACCCCATCTGTCGGTTCGACACAATGTCGAGAGACCGACAGAAAGGGAACTTGATTTATTACAAGGCTCATTTGAAGGCTTGATTCTGATTGGCCAGTCGCGACATTCCAATGGTTGTTATTTTCAAATGAAGGCAAGTTATTTTCAAATAACAACCGCTCAAAACTAATAACACCCAGTAACCCGGATGCTGCAAATTATTTTGAGAGGGGCAGTTTAATATTACACAAAATGAATTATAAATATGTCTTTTAATAACATATATGACATTATATTTACAATATACAACATTTACAATATACAATACAATACAATATACAATTTACAAAAATTTAAAATATTTACAAATGATTAAACCAATTTGCCTCTTGTGACGTCTGAACGTCGTTTCTTACTTTAAAACCGAAACTAAATGGCTTTTTCTCGCGGAAGATCTGCATTCGGTAAAAATGAGCTATTAAAATATTTCAAATTCACATTTTATGTCCAGTTTTTTTCTCATGTGGCCGTGTAATAAGCGGGATAATGTACAAGCAGCCGGCTGTTATCGCGAAATAAGCGATTATTTGTGAAATAACAACCGGCTGCCTGTACATTATCCCTAACATGCCTCCCTGCCATTCATTCTAATTAGCACGAGCGCTGTCACTCCTGTGCATGACTGTGTGTTCATCTATTACATCCACAATATGTTTTAAATTAATAATAAAAATACTGAAGCGTCTGAAAAACGACAAAGAGCTTCTAATAACACAGCCGCACCAGGCTGAACTACAGTAACTCTAACTGCCCGTCGACGTCTTTCCGGGGCTGTCAAAACTACCGTCAACTCTCTATAACTTAGGTGCAGAAAAATCAAACAGCACATCATGAATGACACATTTAGATGCTACAATTTCATCATGATCGTTTTCTAAAGTATGCCGTCATTGGTGTTATGTGCTTTCATTTTGCTGGAGGTAACGTAAACAACTAACGTTAGTTAACGAGGGGTGAACGCAGACAAAACTTTTTTTAAAGTGGATGGGAAAGGTCTTGTATCGCTCCCGCATCATATTAAGCTGCATTTATAACAAACAATGGCAATAATGCAGATGTCATGTTAATGCACACACCTTGTAACGTTACTCTGCTTATGACGTTCACACCAATGTGCTGCTGTGAACTGAAGAATGCGCTAAATAACGCAGCCTAACGCCGTTTTCATAATAAGAGTTTTAAAGGGGACTATAAAGCGATCTCGAATTCTTGTACAGATTACATTATTACTCACAATATTTTAGGGGGGCTAAGCTAGAACTTTAGGGGGGCTTTAGCTCCCATAAAAAGGGCCTATAGCAACTCCACTGGCTGTATCTATCTTTTATAAATGTGATCAAACTAAATACTCTTCGAAGATATGAAGTATGCAATACTACTCTATAGGTACTCAAGATTAATATAAGATTGGCAGAAACCGTGTGTGTTAGGGCCGCTTTAAGACGTGTGGTTATGCCAAGGATACTCCACCCTTACATGGTTTGTAAGGGTGGAGTATTTACAAGTAGTGATTATAATTTATACCACAGTGAATGCTTAGATGTGATTGGCTGACAAGTGCCGATTCATTTTCAACAGAGCCCACCTTTAGGCCATGTTTATTCCTGAAGTATTTAGTTCATCGTGTTTGTTGGGATTCTCTGACTGGTTGGCACCTTTGTAGGAACATGATAATTGTCAAAATTAAGAAACTATAATAAAAACATATAGGCTATCTTTATCAAAAGAAAAAGTGAAAAGTGACTTTTCTAAAGATCTTACACACAGAAAAATTTGCACCTTTACCAGCACCTAACTGTGACAGCACACACACACCAAACAATCATTACTTTTTCTAAATTGACACTCCTGAATTAGAGTCAGGGTATTAAAGGAGACATCAGATGAAAACCCCACTTTTTCTGTGTTTAAGTGCTATAATCGGGGTCCCCGGTGCATCTAGCAACCTAGAAAACATGAAAAATAAGAACCCAGTAAGTTTGTTTTGGTGTGCCTTTCCCTGCAAGCATGTGAGAAATCGAGCCGGTCAGATTTCGCTCCGATTGTGACGTCCAAAGCGGATTTTATTATAATGTTACCGCCCCTTAATCTACACAGTTCCACCCACCGCGCGCCGCCATTGTTGTTTTCACAAGCGACAGCGGTGTACGTGACGCCATGGCTAAAGTTTGTGGACAACATGCAATGTAGTCGCTGCACAGAGTCCAAACCTAGGAAGAGACAGGAGTGGATTTATTTTACTTTTAGTGGAAATCCATGAGAAATAAAAAAACCTGCTTGTTTGCGTGAATCACTTCAAACCGGAGTGCTTTTTCAACCTGGGACAGTACAAGCAGGATTAGCTTCAATGTTGTTCCTCAAGAGGGATCGAGACCGACTGAACGAGACAAAACTGCCGATGTAAGTAATATTTATCAACAGTCTGAATTGACGTAAATGTACCGTATATACAGTATAGGAGGATAACGTTAGCATATGATAGCGAAGGAAGCTAAGTCAGTCACGGGCTAAATAGAACATTCAAAGCCAGTGTTAAACTTACTGTATACAAGTGCAGATGGACACTTGGAGTTTAGCTGTATGAATGTTAATACATTATGTGTGTTAATATGTTTAGCTGTGGCAAGCTGTTTGTTTTGCTAATGAACAGGGGCGAACACTGGGGTTAGTTTCGTTTTAAACGTCTCAAATCATTTGTGCTTAGGCTGAAAAATGTCACAGCAAACTAGCGCTCACGTTGTGTGTGTGTAACATTATAACTTGTCAATGACAAGCGCTAAAATCCATGTAATTCCGCTGAGATCTGCAGTGAATTCCATGGATTTTAGGTAAACATACACACACAACGTAAGCTCATTAGGATGCGCTGTGACTGATTTTTTTGTCTCCGGATGAATGATTTGAGACGTTAAAGACGAAACTAACCGCAGAGGAATTCAGGAAATATCATTTAGCTAAACCATTGCCACTGCACGTGTGTTGTGTTGACACGCCGGACAGAAGGGGGGTGGGGTTCGCTGTAACTCATTATCAGTTAAAGAGACATGCACCAAAACGGGTTGCTGTGAGCATAGCTGTTTTTGACGAGGCAAGAAGGGTTTTGTTTACACAGCCATTGAGTGTTTTTAAGCAAAATATGTTCTAGACCTTTCATGAAGACCCTAATAAATCATACCAACTTGTTGAAAGTGCTCGTCTGAGGAGACCTTTAAATGATTCAAGCTTGGACTGTTTCTGCAAGGTTGAATCAATGATGCAAAAATAAAAGAAACTCTACACATGCACACATTGAAAAAGAAAACTCAAACATACACACATTTGGGCTTCCATGTTTTATGACATAATGATTTTTATACTGGGCAGACTGCATATTACAAACCCTAACCCCTAAACCTAACTTTTACACAAACCTTTCTGCATTTGTAGATTTTCAATTAAACATCATTTAGAGTGCTTTTTCCTCCTATGCGTCAAACTCTTGTTGCTTCCATTCCAACCCGTGTTGATCTGGGCCAACCGGTATGGATATGATTTCATTTTCCACTGAGAGGCAGGAAACATAACTGTAACAGTTCCACAACGTATTGAGAATGGTTTGGCGCAATGGTGGAAAAGTGCTCTTAATCATAAACTGATTTCCTCATGAGGTTGGCAGGACAGTAAAACCTAAAATCACAGACATTGTGAAGACTAGCCAATAATCCCCACAAGAAAAAACAGCTAAATTAACAAAAAAATTGTTATCTCCTTCGGGAAAGAAGCGAAAATGTGATGACATCTTTGTCCTGTGTCATCCACCGTAGTGCTTTGAAAGGGAGGGTGATGGGTGGATTGAGCCATTGGTTGCACTTCGCAACCTCACCACTAGATGCCACTAAATTCATACACTGGACCTTTATTTGGGCACTTTCTGACTGTATATAATGTACTGTATTGTTGTGTTATTGGCAAAATATACTGCAGACCTACCAGGAGTTCGTTTTCTGTTGTTATCCGATTATTACAGACATATTTTCTAGATTAACTACTTTGTGCGCAAGATAAGTACTGTTGATGAGATTACACTGGCAAGTGAGTCATTTATTTCCACATTTGCTGGAACTTCAGGAATTGAATTCAAACACGTTCCATTATGATAAACAGCATTAACAAAATAAAATATTCACTTACCCACAATGATGTTACAACTACAAAGAGTTATAAAAACGGATTATGTTCCCATTAAATTGATGTCTATGTAATTACAAAAACGTTGACTTGTACAATACAAATGCAAACAACTTTCAGTACTGTAATTTGTAGTGTCAAAATTATATTTTAGTATGTGAAGTGTGTATTTGGAGCCTCACTCATTTTTTGGATTGCTGAATTTGATGATTGTTGACCAATGTTCTTCTAACTGTAGCATCTTTTGTGTGTGTATATGGGGGTTGGCCTGTGTTATGGGGACCAAATATTACTATCCCCACAAGGACAGTAAAACCTAAAATCACATACATTGTGAAGACTAGCCAATATTCCCCACAAGAAAAAGAGCTCTATTAACATGCTAAATAATGTCTTAATAAAAATATAAAATGTATTTTTCTGTGATGGGCAGGGGGTAGTAATACTTAAATGTGTGTACAAATTTTTTATTACACTTGTGAGGGCAACGTTTTTGAAAATGTTAGCAAAATAAAATAAAAATTAAGTAAAATGACACCATTCTTCTCCCTGTCTGAACAATTTTGCATCAATGTTTGGTTTTAGGCTACGTCGTTTTTTCTCTTATCTCTTATACAGAAGACTTGTATGGGCAACCACGTAAGCACAGGCATATCAATAATGCAGCTAGCTGATACTAACCTTACTCTGAGCTTTTCAACCCCAGCTGGTACCTCACTGAGTGACTGATACTCTGTACGCCACACATGACAACTGCTGCTTTAGTCCTGCAAGTGGACAAAAAATGAATACTATGAATCTGAAACAGGTCTGATTCAATACAATAATATTTCTACAGAGGAATGCAATGTTAAATCAGGCAACCAATTATGCCACTAAAATGTGACATTATAAATGAATTATTATTAAATGTACTATGAAACATACTAACCTGCACAAAACATTAGTGAACCAGCATGAAGCTGGCTGCCTTATTAAGTTTGTTAAGAAGCCTTGTAGAGATCCCATGGTGGTGACCAGCATCCAAAAACACAACATACTGTTAACCACCAGGGCTGTTTCGGGCCATTTTGGCACCATATGTGAGATTCCGAGAGGCATTTCTATGCAGCCTGTGACGGACATCCAACCCAGCCCACATCCAAGTGTGACGTCAAAAGCCACGCCAATGTCACAAGATGCCACAGCCCTCCCAACACAAAACGTGTGTTCGAACGATCAGCGAGATTAGCCGCTTGCAGTCGAGCCAGTTAACCAGTGCGTAGTGATTGGTCGAATACTGCAAGCGTGTGACGGAAATGTAACGCCTCTTACCATATTTGGGACATCAGGTTCGAAAGCAATTGTACTGACAGGTACACCCACCTTACTTGCGTATACATTTTGGCAGTCTTAGTCAAATCATACCACGAACTGATGTGGATTTGTGGGGGTGTGGTTACACGAGGCATTTCAGGCAGGTCTGGATGAGCATTCGCTTCTAGATAGAATGCATCTTTTGTTCCCACACTTTAATTTTTGCAATTTTACGTGTCTAATACATGCATGGGCAACTTATAACACACCAAAGACACAGAAAAACACGTGTTTGCGCCGTATGACCCCTTTAACACTGTGTGCCAAAAAAGCAAGGTAAAAATACGCAAATATTATTCAAATACCAACGGAGTTGGTTCAGTATTCAGTTCATTTTTATTTAATTAAATGACACAATATAACATTTTATGATTATACGAACAGAGATTTAGCGGTTTTAAAATCACAAATTAATAAGTATTAGTTGAACTGAAGGTGTTAGAATAAACCGTTTTCATGCGGTGAATCTAGCCAATCATGAAAAGCTATGTCGTCCTCACAGCCTGGTGCAGGCACTCTTGAGAAACTGCAGCGGCTGAGCTAGCCGGCTTCTCTCGCGGTATTTTGATGCCCCACGTGACAGTCACGTGCTGTGGGCGCCGGTTCGAGTTGGACAAAAATTTTAACCGGCATGCATTGAGTCGAACTCACCTTGGGTATCTTCAGTTTTATTTTCACCCAGAAAAATATTTTTTGTGCAATATATTGGAAAACTTGATGAAGACACAATCTAATGAAGATGGTATATTGGCATTCATGAACAGATATTGTAAAGTACTGTTTTGTCAAGAATAACATAATGTAGAATAATTATACTCTATCTTTATGCATACAACTAATGTATAACTATTTGTAACTTTATTATGCTAATATTCCACTGCGACAATGTGCTTAACACATGGTAAATTGTTGTCAAATTGCAGTGTCATGTGAATGTGTGGTGCTAGTCGATGGAGCGATTTTGGCATTTATGTTCAGATATAAGATAAAGGGTAACACTTTAAAATAATGGTCCGTTGTTAACAAGTAACTATGCAGAAAGTAATAGGCAGTACTACATTAACACTTACCTTAATACTATTAACTAATATAGAAGCAAGATTAACTAAGCAATAAGTAATAGCTAATTTAGGACAAAGGTAGTTTCTTATTTGGTATTTGATAATTACTAAAGAAAAATGCCATCATTGAGAACTACTTGCGAAATATGACCAATTAATAAAGAAAAAACAATTAATTACTAATCTCAACATTAACGTACACAAAGTGAAAAAATAGGTTGTTTGTGGAAACAAATTTATGAATAAATACAAATACCAAAAGCCTAATACCAAAACATGAATGGATATATTCTACATATATAGCCTATCCATAGAAGTGTTAATGTAGTACTACCTATTACTTTCTGCATAGTTACTTCTTAACAACGGACCATTATTTTAAAGTGTTACCAGATAAAGTATTGTTTTGTCAGGAATAATTATATGCCTACTCTATATATATCCATATATGGGGACAACTAACAACTAAAACTATTTTCAACTTTATTATGCTAACATTCTGCTGCGACAATGTGCTTAATGTGTGTACTAAATTAATATCAAATTGCAGTGTCATGGGAATGAACGAGAGCAGGCTCAACTGTGGGGTGAGAGCAAAAACATTTTATTTAAAAGCGAGCCAGACAAAACAAGAGTCAATGAGCAGGAGAGCTGATAGACAGTTCAAGAGTCCATGAGCAGCTTCGTTGTGGAGACACCCGTGGCTGCGGCGGGACAGAAGCGGAGTGGACGGAGAAGGCAGGTGAGGACCCACTTGAGTCGGTGCAGCACCAACCACGAGATGAAGAGGGTCTGGGCTCGGCTGGGGGAACCCCTTAGCGAAGAGCAACTGGCGGATAGCAGAGGTGGGCAGTCTAAACCTGGGGTAACCAGACAGGGTGGTGCTCGAGACTGTCACGGCTGGCGTGGACGAGAACCCAATTGCAGGCAGGCAGGGGCAATGAAGGGGTTAACATATTTATTAATTTTACAAATAATAAACAAAACAAAAACCCACGAGGGGGTAAAACACAATGACACGGGGAATATAATAACAAACTAAACAGGAACACTCACTAAATAAACTAAACTAAGACAACACTAGACAAAGATACACTGACTAAACTTACTTGAATAAATGACACGGGCAGGAACACGAAGCAATCATACACAGTACACAGAACATATCCATAAGACAATCCACGAGCACAGGACAAAGAAACAAGAGGGTATTTAAAGGGAAGACAAACGAGGGATAACGAACAAGGGCAGGTGTGGAACATAAGACACTCAGGGAAAGAAAACAAGGAAATGAGAGGGGCGGGGCCAATGACGAGACACTGGAGAGAACGCATATTTTTGTCAAAAGGACAATAATATGTTTCTCTCCACACATAACCAAAGGCTTTGCCATGGCTCTGCTACAGGACCAAGAAAAACATGACTAAGAAGCAGAGCCATGACAGAAGCCCCCCCTTTAATGAGCACCTCCAGGTGCTCACCAAGGGGTAGACGGACGAGACAAGACCGACTGAGACAGTGACAAGAACAGACAAAACATGGAGAACAAAATCAGAGGTAGACATGACAAAACAATAATGGGACTTGGGTGGGACAGTAAAAATAACAAACATGGGAGGGGGGGTGGGGCCAAACAAGAGTTCAGGGGAGGCACAGTCTTATTCCCCGGCTGCGCTCGAGGGCGCGGAGTCCTGGGGGATTCTGTGGGGAAAGTCCTGGGGGGGACAGTCTTTGGCCCTGGGAGTTTCCCAGGGACCGGCTGGAAGGCCGGCTGGACAGGGCTTGACGCCGGCTGGAAGGCCGGCTGGACAGGGCTTGACGCCGGCTGGAAGGCCGGCTGGACAGGGCTTGACGCCGACTGGAAGGCCGGCTGGACAGGGCTGGATCACCGGGCTGGACCACCGGGCTGGATTCCGGCTGCACCACCGGACTGGACGCCGGCTGCACCACCGGACAAAGGACTGGACACAAGACTGGATGCCGGCTGCACCAAACTGGACGCCGGCTGCACCGGACTGGACGTCGGCTGCACCGGCTGATTTGGAGTCCACGCTGCCCGCCGCTGCCTCTACTTCTTCCGCCGAGCCACCCGGCTGGTGGTCGGGTGATGGAAGGAGGTATGAGGCACGGCTGGCTCCGGCTGGGACTCCTCGGAGGTGGATCCCCAGGACGCTCGCCTCCCCCGCTTGACCACGAGGCTGGTGGACGGTGGAGAGGCTGCCGAGAGTGAGGGGGATGGCGTGGCGATGCCCACAACCCCGATCTGCAGGGAACCACCCTCAGGGATCGTGACCAACGGCGATGGGTAGCGGGCACTTGTTGAGACCGTGGACTCCGACCGCTCTGCGGCGGACAGCCACACGGCGTCGAAGTCCAACGGACTCAACACCCTCATCTCCGCCCTTGAGAGTGGATTCCTGAGACCGGAGTTGAACAGCACCGCCAGCTCCTCCTCCCCAAAGACGCCATTCTCGGCGACATCCAGTAACCTCTCCACATACTCGTCCACACTCTCGCTTTCCTGGCGAAGTCCGCAGAGGAGGCGAGCTAGGTGTGACCATCCAGTGTTCATACTGCTGCCTGCTGGGTTCTGGGGTGGCTCGTGGATTCTGTCACGGCTGGCGTGGAAGAGAACCCAGTTGCAGGCAGGCAGTGGCAATGAAGGGGTTAACAGATTTATTAATTTTACAAATAATAACCAAAACAAAACAAAAACCCACGAGGGGGTAAAACACAACGACACGGGGAATATAATAACACAAACTAAACAGGAACACTCACTAAATAAACTAAACTAAGACAACACTAGACAAAGATACACTGACTAAACTTACTTGAATAAATGACATGGGCAGGAACACGAAGCAATCATACACAGAACATATCCATAAGACAATCCACGAGCACAGGACAAAGAAACAAGAGGGTATTTAAAGGGAAGACAAACGAGGGATAACGAACGAGGGCAGGTGTGGAACACACTCAGGGAAAGAAAACAAGGAAACGAGAGGGGCGGGGTCAATGACGAGACACTGGAGAGAACGCATATTATTGTCAAAAGGACAATAATATGTTTCTCTCCACACATAACCAAAGGCTTTGCCATGGCTCTGCTACAGGACCAAGAAAAACATGACTAAAAGAAGCAGAGCCATGACAGAGACGATGGAACGATCAGCTAGGAAAACTGTCACGAATCTCTCGGGTGAGGTGAAGACAATGGACCCAAGTGCAGACAGGGATGTAAGGGGTTAACAAGACTTAAATCATAAATAACAGACAAAACAAAAGCCCACAATGGGGGACAACAGAACAAAACATGGCAAAAGGAACAAAGACTCACTAAACTAACAAGACTAGACTAGTAAAACATTACAAGAACTAACACTAAACTCACTGACAAAGAACTCACCCACGTGACACAAGAAATGGACCAGCACAGAACAATGAAACACGAGGACTATATAAAGGGGACGAAATCAAGAAGGGACAGGTGTGGGGCATGAACAAATAATTATAGCTAACAAGGAAACAGGAGGGCAGGAACAATGACGAGACACGGAGAAATGGAAGGCAATCAGCACCAGATTGCCTGTCTCCACATAAAACAAGAGGTTCTGTCACGATTCTGCCACTAGGTCAAGAAAAACAGGACAAGATGGGGCAGAACCATGACAGAAAACAACTTTAGCTTAGCCTACTAGTCGCATACCTGTAGATTTCCCTTGTTTTCTCACTTCCCCTTTTTCTGTTTCGACAATGATGACTTTGCATGATGATGTATCACTTAATCCAGGTACGCGCAGACATTTTCAACCCGTTAACTCGTGAAGCAAAGTGTTGGTTGGGTGGTTGGTATTTTGTCCGGCCAAACCTGCACTGTGATTGGACGGCTAAGTAAGTAAGTAGTAGGCTACCCAAAACGAAACATTTCTCAGCTCTCGGCAGGGAACGACAGAAACGCAGGGCGCACCGCACTTGGGACATGCTGTTGTTCTCTCTTGTGTCGGTATTTTCAACAGGGGGCATCCAGATGTTTTTCTGCACATCTTACTAATTAATTCATTGATATATGCTTTTCTCTGTGCACTTTCTTAATCATATCATGAACTTTGCTCACATACTGTAAACAACTGTGAGTGCTGTAAATTGTGTGGGTGAGTACAAACAAACCTAGAAATTATGATGTGATTTTGTTTCTTATTATCTAAAGATGGAATGATGGTGTAGGGGGCTTACATGTTGAATTTTTTTTAAATATTAATGCAACATGCTGCAGGGAATAGTGTTGTGTCAGTGTTGAGACATGCTTAGTGCTGTTGCACAGATTAGCCCATTAAACTGTAATTATATGAAGAATGCTGTTGTCTGAACGAGGAACAAATACGTGGCAGAAGTTATAGCTGGTCAGATGTTTTGGATGTGTATGTAGAACCTTTAAGAGCTCCCCAAATACTTCTACTTTAAATACCACTTTAAATAGCTGGAACCGACACAATTCAGCATCTGTTGGTTCATGTCAATCTTACCCAATAAATGCCCCTAGTTAGTTCATTAATTTATGTAGGCCATCATTTTCTCCCCCCCAGCCCCCCCCCTTCTAAAACATTAAACTTATATTGCTTTTCCTCTGAGGAAAACCTAGCACCATATTTGCAACTTTAAATGCCACCACAACCCCTGTCAAAAGTAGGGAATGTCTTTATTTTAGGCTCGGCCAGCTAAAGTCCTGGATTGAAGTTCCTAGTAGTTGGTTGCTGCTGGCTAAAACTCTGCCTCAATCTGTTCCTGCTAAAATCATGCGAAAGGGTGGCAGCGACATCAACCATGCCAGTCTCATGCATTTTCCAACACAACTAAACAATAACTAACCACCACATGTCTGCCAAAATTCCTGATCACGAGCATTATACACAACCAGTAATACCTTTAAATAATACATGGCCACCGGTTTACGGGGGTGCTCGCTGACGCTGCTGAACAATTTAAGGTGCCTGCTGATGGGTGTTGTATTTTCTTTAAGCGACAAGGCTCGAAGGAATTCCCCCTTGTCTCTTCCTAGTCAAGTTTTTTGGCCTGACGATAAACAACAGTTTAATACTTGATCTAATCCCAGTCACGAGGTGAGTCCAAACAGCTCGCGCTACTGCTCGTGCAGATGTTCACATCCAATAATCTATCCATAATTGATGAAACAGGGAGGTCAGATGTAATGGCTTCTGCCATTGCCGGCAACAAATAAATGATTATTGACAAAAGGCAGCCAGTGCAGCGGCGAACGCCCGGAAGACAACATGTTCAGAGCAGAGAGAAGCTTCCTTCAGTCATTACGCAGGACGGAGCGTAACGTCTGAGGTGTGCGATACATGAGGGCCCTGTTCTGTGTTGTTAAGAGGATGTTCCTTTTTAAAGTGACAAAAGGAGACAGAGGACTCTCGGAGGCAAAAGGTAAGTGAGATATGGACCGGATTTATACTGAGAATGGATGTTGAATATGACAGTCGGGTTGATTTACTGCATCCAGAGCAATTTATTGCAATAGCACTGGACAGAGGGTGTTCTACACTGTAAATGTGGATCTAATTCTACTTATTATTTAACATAAAATGACTTTGCAAAGTAATGTAGTTAGTTTGACAGAGTTAATATTACATGTGACACAGGAAATATTACTTTTAGCTTTATTAAACCAGTTGGTTAAGATGTTACATAAAACACATTTTTAGGTTACCTGACAAAACATTGTTTCTAATGTAAAGCAGAAGGAATGGATTACAGAATGGTTTACTTCAACAATTATTATTATTCATGAAAAATAGAAAATATATATTTTTAATTATTTTACCATATACGTATATATATACTGTATATAAAGCCTTTAATTTTAAACTCTTAACTTTAAAATGTTCATCCACAAAATTCATTTTAAATACAGCTATTCATTTATTAATTTCTTTATTCATATGAATCTTTTTATTCTTGCCTTTTAAAGCTAATTTTCCTACTTTGTTTTGCATTTAGTTGGTTGGTTGGGTTGATATGCATTTGCAAATACTGTTCATTTATCTTATTCATTTATTTTATTTAGGGGAAAATACATATTAATTAACATGGGCACCTAAATACATCATGTAAATATGCCAGATTTAGCCATACAGTCTAATTTTCCTCTGTAGTCTCAGGCAGGTTGATGGTAAGAGTCCATAAATACTTAAAACATTATCGGTTCTAAACTACTGTAGCTATTTCAGAACTTTCTAGTTATTTGATTATGTTAAATATTCTGAATTGAACACTGCTCTGTTGTCATCATCATATGTAAACACAGAATGATTTTGACTTAATTATAAGGTTGTAAAAACTGTTTTTCTACTATGATACTTAGGAATAACTGTCCTATATTACTTTGTCAATGCATTTTGTTATTTATAAATGTTGGGCAATTTTGCTAAATAAATGTTGTGCTTTCTATAGCGTTAAACTTGTACTTAACCAACCTGCAATTTTGCTTTCAATTTTTCAACATTGTGGGGAAAAGTGGGCATGTCTAAGCATGTGTGTTTATAAGGACAATCGCCTGTTTCAGACCATCCTCTGTTTGAGTCTCGCGTGTGGCCCGATAGCTCTTAATTACGGGATGAGATCATAAATATTTTAAGCATATGTTTTCCCGCTTTGTCACTGGAGCTCACAACTAAGCAAAACAAGATCATCTGCATATTAATTGGGTGAAAGGGGCTATGGATAGCGTCTGTGTGGGTTGGGGGGGTCTGGTGACAGCAGGAGGAAATGGCACTCTTTCCCAGCAGCTGCTCTTTTAGACACCCGCCGCTCTTTTTTGAGGGAGGAGGTTAACCCTGAGGAAGCTGCCTGTCCTGGGCCACAAAGGGATAAAGGGAGCTTTGGAGGGCTACGCGAGGCTGGGGTCGAGAGAAGAGAAACAGACACCCACCCTCCATCATCTGGGACCCTCAGGAGCCCCTAGCGCGTGTCAGGACCTTTGCGGCATTCTCGATGGCTGTCGCTAAACTGGAGCATTAGCGAGGAGAGGCCACGAGGAGGCTGTGGCGGGTCTGTTCAACGGGTGCCCCCTTCTCAGCTATTCCTAATGACTAGCGGATGTCTCGTGGGAGAACTGCACTGTGATTGCTGTCCTGTAAGCATCTGTGGCCTTTTCGCTAGAGAAGAGTGCCATTGAATTGACAATATATATGGAAATCCCAGGCAATATTTCTTCAAAAGTCAGCAAACCTCGCGCTCCTCCCATCACATGGATGATTGCATAACACATTAGAGGACAGGATTAAATAGGGTCTAATTGAATTTATGGACCCTTAAACTACCACTTAAAGCTCTTAGCTGTGTATAATGACATGTTTTACTTAACCTATCTAAACAAAAACAGTTATGGTTCACTGCCAACCGAATGGTGTTTGTTCCTGCCTGATTTGACAGAGTGGAACATTTAACACATTACCGGGCCAAGATGTGGCATCACTGACATATTGAGGGCAATTATATCATTTATGGTCCTCCTTCAATGCAAAAGAAAAATTCAGGATATAGCATAATGAGATGAAACCCCATTCTCAGACTTTGAAAAAAAAGGAGTTACATTCAAGTTCAAAAGCAGAGCTAATTAGTTTGACCTCCACTGTCATAATTAGCATGTATTTGGCAGAAAAGTGAGAAGCAGCCCAGCTTTTCAAGCAATCTATTATTATGCAAAACCGGGTCACTGAGAGGTTGTGCGGCTTTGTGCAGTGTTTGCTCACTTCACAGCTACTCCCACACGTTTAATGAGTGAATTCAACAATATTTTTAAGATCAAGTGCTTTTGTAAACACGTTTATTGATGAAAAGAAAAAAATGATTCATGGCCAGAATAAAGGGATGTTTATATGACCACGTTTTTCAACTTTTTATGCGTTTTGGCTGTTCGTTTACACAACAACAGCATTTTGGGGGACTAAAAACGTACATTTTTAAAAAAGTGAACGTTTTTGGAAACAACGCTGCTGATGTCTCTGTGTAAACTGTGAAAACAGCAAACTGTGTAAATGTTAACATCATGCATACTTTTATGTGTTAGGAATGCACGAGTGTCCCTAAAATAATGGCGACATACAGGACTTATTAACAAAGTAAATGTACTGCACCACTACAGCCTGTGGTGACACATTACTTACCAGATTCTAAACACACATATACGCCAACAGAAGCGCTTTTGGGCCAAAGTGTGGCATCACCAACAGAATTTTTACTTGTTTTCAAGGATCCGTGTAAACATCGTTTTGACATTGTGGTCATGTATATGTGAAACTTTTCTATTGTCTACTCCATTGTTGTTGTGTAAACGTACTTCTAAAGACGTGTTCACCCAAATATAAAAATGCTCTGTAATTTAGCATCATGGCATTCCAGATATATTTCTTTCTTTTATCAGTTGACCATAAACTAATAGTTTTGAATCAATGCGTCATGTTATCTTCTTACATGGTACACTTAAAATGGTCCATCATTAAAATAACCCAGACGTCTCCAGCGGGTTAATAAATGTCTTCTGAAACTAAACAAAATTATGATGTAAAAAGATTTGTTCAATTTAATTATGGTGACACATGTTGATAACTTTATATCTCATTGGTCCTTTTAATGTGATGTGACAAAACATGCATATGGTCACGAGATGCACAAGAACCCATGACATTCAAAATGATCAAATTGTCAACATATTTGAATTTTTATTTACATTTAAATGTCGCTAAATAAGCTTAAAGAATTAAATGCTTTCTCACAAACAAACTGGAGTCGAGTACTATGTGCTTTTAGGAGCTTCATCGTTTGAGTCCCTATTAAAGAGATTAAGGAGAACATTACCACATTTTTATTTTATATTGTTTGTTGATGTTCAGCTAAAAAAGTAATTTGTATGTTCTGGGAAGGTATAAGGGTGTAAATTACGAGAGAAATTTCACAAAAATACGGTCGTTTTGTATGTTATGCTATTATCTGACATAAGGTTTATAAACAAATATTATACTATAACATATGCATCATTCCGCCAGTAATCAATGGCACGCATAGCATCACAAAAAGCTAGTGACAACAGCTCTCCCAGTGGGTTATTGGACAAAAAGGGCACACTTTCACTCTCTGGCCTATTGTGATCTTAAACTCATTTGAAGAGCCAAGCTCTTGATGTGTGTTTTCAAACACGACTCGCTCTCTCAGAAATCCTGTGCTTAAAAGACAAAAGGGGCAATTAGAGAGGGTAGTGTTGTTGTGCATTAAAGGCTCTGTCCTCTCTTGCCGCCTGCTTCTGCTTGGATTATTACACTTTCAGTGGAGGATTTAACCAGAGGCCAGTTGGGCTGTCGCCTGAGGGAGGCCCCCCTGTTCAATGCACTCGAGATGCACTCCAGCCCCCCTGCTTTTATTGCCTGCCTTTCATTCTGCCAGGCAATCCCTCTGCAGTCAGTAAGCTCACAGGATAACCTGCCTCGGGCGGTCCCCAAAACCCCTAAATCAGCTCGTCTTATATGTATGCAAGCCCAAAATGTGCCTCGCTGCCACCTGATATCTGATATATAACTCACGCTACAAAGAAACGGGAGCTTGTGTCAGCATGTGATGTCTGCTGTTCTAGTGGCCTGTACAGTGAGTTCAGTGCTTGGCCAAGGATTTACAAATGTTAAGATGAGACATGACATGCAAGTCAAGATAGGCTCTACTGCTAAAAAGATGAAGGCATTAAACCCAACACTGTGAAGGCATCAAATCATTTCAAAATTTTATTGGCCGATAGATAACTTTGCAGACTTATGCCAAGTTCACACTACACAACTTTTAACGTCAGCCGATCATTGTGCTGTTCAAACAACATGACTTGCTCTCTGTGGAGTCTAGAGTTTTTAAGTTGTTAATGTGTTCACACTACGTGACACCACTTGAATGATCAGCAACTCGACTCTATCCGTTCCCCAAGCCACGCGAGTAGTGGAACGGGAAATGATGCAAAACAAAATTTGAAACAGGAATTGGTTATATGAAAGTGGAGGTAAAAAAAAGTGTGCTTCTGCTACAGTTCAATTGAATTTAGCTCCATGTCTCATGTCCACACTTTTCTTGAAGCCACGTTGCTCCTGCTGCTGACGGGTCAGCGGTGAGTGTGAACGTTTTTTCTTCCTGTGACCTTAACCCATGGCTTGCTGTCATTGGCTGTAGCTCGTCGTGACACTTATCATCACATGATGTCGAGTCGGACGACAGCTCCAGATATTTATCATGCTAGATATTTGTCTGGCATGCGTCGTTTACTAGTTCACACATAATGATTGGTGAGCGCTGATCGCGCGCTGTTTTGCCCTCGATCACAGCCATACCTGTCGGCGAGCTCAATGACTTGCAAATCGTGAACTTGTCATTACAGAAGAGAGCCTAAATAACGCTAAAATATTTACTAGTGTTTATTGGTAAATAATCGTCTAATTGTCTAACAATCTAAACTGTAACTTTTCCTGATATTCATTGAAGACATCCACAGAAAACGCTCTCGTTCCATTTTTTTCTTGTTATTAAAAATATAGAAGTTCCTGAAAACACAACCTGCACCCCTACACATGAATATAAAATGAACATAACATATTCATAAGTAATACTTTTAAAATCTGCCAACTGTTTCCGCCGTCCTTAGGTTTGCGAAAATATCCCATGTCTGTAAATCTGTGGTACATTGTGTATTGTCAAATCCCAGCATGTTGAAGCGGCTGATTTGGGTTGATGGTTCTATTAAAAGCAGTTTTCCAAGGCTGCTGAGTGACAGGTCTCTGCCAAGCTGGCTCATGTAGAGGGTAAATATTGCAGGAGGCCAGAGTCTCAGGAGCATGTGTGGTCGGGAGCTGTGATCTCTGATCTCGGGGATAGCACACAGCAGGATGTGATTGCTCGCCGTTGCTCGGTCCGACACTCGACACGTGCATTCACACTCTCTCTGCAACCCCAAACCTCTCAAGTGTAGCTTTGAATGTTAGAAACATCCTCCAGGCTCTCGTTCAGAGCAGCACATCACAGTGTTTAGCTCAAACAACTGCTTGTTGCTCATCACTCAACTCTCCCTGGGCTGCAGGTGAAAGTTTCCACTGCCATGGTGTTCTGCGGAGTATTGTGGGTACTTTAGTTCTTGATAAAGCTTATTGCTGTAGAATGCAAAAACGGTCCACGGCACGAAACAATCAATCAATGTGCCTACTCCTCCAGCGTGAAACAGTTGCTGTGGCCCAATGCACTAAATGTGACCCTGGACCACAAAACCAGTCATAAGGGTCAATTTTTTTAAATTAAAATGTATACATAATCTGCAAAATGAATAAATATGCTTTCCATTGATATATGGTTTGTTGGGATAGGACAATATGTGGCCGAGATACGACTATTTGAAAATAGAATCTGAGGGTGCAAAAACGTTGTCCATTAAAGGCGCTGTGGCAAGCCGTTGCTAAGAAGAAACAGATTTGTTTTAACAATCTCTATTGGCTTACCACTGCAATGATGTTGTTGAGAGTAGATGAACCTGAAAGCAGAAATTTAAAGCTTTACATAGATACCAAACTTGAGTGGGTAATTCTCAAATAAAGTTTTAATATATTTATGGTAGGAAATTTACAAAATATCTTCATTAAAATATAACCTTTACTTAATATCCCAATGATTTTAGGCATAAAAGAAAAAACATATAACCGCATAATTTTGACCCATACAATGTATTGTTGGCTATTGCTACAAATATACCTGTGCTGCTTGTGACTGGTTTTGTGGACCAGGGTCACAAATGAATGGACACTTGGATGTGAAAATACATAGATTTGAGTGCATAATTCTTAACAGGAGTGACAATTGTTACCTAGACGCACCTTGCGGTAGTTAACAGAATCACACACATCAAAGTACAACTCATCCTGGCATTTAATGGAAAATATACATTTATTGCTTGTCACAGCTTGTTAGGATATGGTATTAGTTAGAAATAACAATAAAAAACTAGAAATCATAGCAATACTATTAATAATTGTAGATTATCATTTATTTCTTTATTTATATTATTGTTTATGTTCATTCATTTATAATTGTAAATGAATAAAAAAGTATCTAAAATACTGAGGCAGAAATTCACATATGTAATTTTTCATTAGCAATTTTATTTAGATCGATTTATTTACTATTAAGTTGCACATTTTTAGATCATTTTGCTTTAAACAATCGACTATTTACTAATTGTCATTATTTTCACAAATGTCATTATTCTTACCCTCATGTCTCTGTTTGCATATGCATGTAATGTGTTTAAGATAAAGACAATGAATTAACTTTTTTTGGTTTACGGAGAGGAAGTATGTGTAAGGTCATGGTATCAAAAAAGAAGTATATATATGAGGTCAGGTCAGGGTTACAAAAAATCGAAATCTTAAAATCTTCACAATTTTTTTGTTATTTATTACCGTCATCTCACCTTGGGCACCATGTAAACTGACTAGTTTCTAAACTAGTTTCCCTCTCAACAAAAATACTGTATAGTCGCATGATTGCTTGTCAACACATTATAAAGCTACACAGTATATTGTACAAGATAAGTAAAGAAACTGGCTTTGGTAACAGGGTGAATGAAAGCCAAAGGCTCCGTTGACAATTTAAGCACACTTAAAAACATGATTGTTGCAAAAGGCCTTAAATACACTAGCTGCAAAATTAATATTACTTGGGGTGCCAGAGTCTTAATGAAAAATGGGGGGCTGTGAGTAGTCATATGAAGGGAGTATATGCCACATACTGTATACTTACCAGTCAAAAAGGCATAAAGACAAGCTCCTGAAAGTGAGACTGACAAAAAAACAGGGTGAGAATTATTGCTGAATTTCAGCATTTTTGCATCATTTGCTGCCGGCCTGCTGGTAAGACAAAGGCCTTTCATAACATGTCGATGGTGGCATTGACAAGCTGCCTGTGTTATGAAAAACATCTCGAAACTCGAAACCTTTTAAAAGATAAATAAAAGTGAAGAGGGGTGCCAGAATTAAACAATGAGTTCATATGTAAACACGAGAGCCCGGCACAGGAGCCGAAAAAGATACAAAGAGGTTGAATGGAACATGTTGAATGGAACATGGCTAATGTATTTCTCCTCCACCTCTATTTTGATGCCCGTTTTTTGAGAACATGAATATTTGATGAAATGGGCCGAAACCGAAGCCATATAACATTCCTGCATCCCTGATGCTCGCTAGCCCCGTAAGCCATAAACATTAAAGGCATGATTGAGTGCATTAAAATGAACTCATTCCAACAGCACATTGATTACTTGATGGAGAGTCCTCCTACTTTACTACAATAAATACGGCCAACAGAATATTGCCTATTCCGTTTGCATATGGGAAAGGACTTGTGGTAAGGTGTGGGGGGGGGGTTTGTTAGTGGGTTTGTTGGTGGGGGAGTAAATCCAGGCCAATATAGGCCCAGACATCCTGCCTGTCCCCTCAAATCTATCTTTTTAAATGATGTGTACATTTGGTCTCAGTGGGAAGTTAATTAGGTCCAGAGATTGCTTCAGGTATTGTTCAGGTAATTTAAAATGTCAGAATACGCTGAATGCCTGCTCTGACCCAAACACGCTCTGTACCTCTGCAATATCAGGAGTAGCTAATTATTTTCCTCCTTTTGGTGGGCAGATTTGCTGGTAGAAAGAGAACAGAAACGAATAATTGGAAAAATTAATGAGGTGGGTTTGTTGGACCCAAAAGACAGCAATATATCTCACTGCCAGTACAATGTTTGCACTCCAGATATTTCTGGTTGAATTAACTGCTGTTGCTATAAAAGTGTTGCCATTACAATAGTCATCAATTCTACCGTCACTTGTAGAATACTACAGCGACTAATATTGCATTCTTCTTAAAGGGCTGTTACTGGCTTTGCCGCTGTATGTCAAGGGTTACAGTGGTGCTAAAATGTATTTGGACACTTAAGTGGCACTTCAAAATTTATAATCTTAATTGTGGTACATAATTTTAATTTTAATCTTAAAGGTCCAGTGTACGAAATTTAGCTGTGAAGTTGCAAATTGCAGCCAACGGATTATTCCACCCCTCCCTTTCGAAGCACTATGGTGGCTGACAGAGGACTAAGATGTCGTCACGTTTTCGCTTTGTTTCCGAAGGAGATAACATATTTCGAACACTCTGTATAGCAGTTTGTCCATTTAGGGCTACTGTAGAAACAACATGGCGAATTCCATGCAAGGGGATGCCCGGTGTATGTAGATAGAAATACGTAGCTCATTCTAAGGTAATTAAAATAAAGCATCATTATGTAAAGTCTTTATACACCCCTGAAGACATAGTATAGACATGTACTGTATATTACATTGCTTTTCTGTCAATAGATCCTCCAAAATAACACGCTGGACCTTTAACCAACTAGTCTCAAGGTCATTTTTTATTGGACCTATGAAGTCCGTTAACCTCAAGATCACAACTGACCAGACAGAATAATTACAGGTGTAGTTCCTCACATTCACACTGTGTTTGCCAGCCAGAAACTTAATTTTGTTATAATTTAACAAACTAAATCATACAGGTTTGAAATGACAAGAGGGTGAGTAAACGATGACAGAATTTTCATTTTTGGGTGAATATCCCTTTTAGGCACATTTTATTGCATTTTTGCTTTTCTCACTATGTTAGTCACAATGCCTACATGTAAATGTAAATACATGTATGCGTTGTATTTTTATATATTATGTATTTTTAGGCTGATTTTTAAATGTGGTGTAAGTGTCTAAATCGTCACAAAGTTTGATTCCTAGGATACACACAAATAATAAAATGTATACCTTGTACACACTGTATGTGCACCTGTTAATGGCAAAAAAAAATGTAAATACCTTTAAGGCCAATGCTCTTTGTTAATATTGGTGTAACATCCCCTCCATTGTCTGTTGCATCAAAACACATGCTAAAAGCTATTAGAATGCTCACTTTAAAGACTTTTCTCTCCCCTCATGAACAAAATTTATGATTCACAGATAATGTTTAGGGCACTGGCTCCTGTCAGCGGTAACAAGACTCTGCTGTGCATTGCCAACAGATGCAAACATTACACTTTAACTGAAGGATAAGCTGTATGTAAAAAAAATGTAAAGATTTGGTACCATTAGCCTGATTGCCCACATACACAAATTTCTCGAACAATTTGTAATACAGGCATCCGTTACTCAATACAAAATCTAGAGAAGAGTCTTGCATTGAATTTGTTTGCACTGATTTAAATTCAGTGAATGAATGTGTCCAGGCCTTGGAGAAATTGATCGAACTAAAGTGATTTCATTTCTTATGATGTATAATGTTTCCCTAGCATTGTTTTAATGAGTGGATACATAATTGGTTTAGCATTGTTCTTGCTGAATTATAGATCCACCGCATTAGAGGAATGTGCATTAACAACAGTAAAATACACAACACCACAGTGGATCAATCGCCATATATGATATATTCTTTCCTTTGTACCTGACCACCTTCTTATATTCTCAATAGCAATTTATGTACACTACACTACAAAAAGTGGCTTCAAATAAGCACCCTGTTTACTGTAATAAGACCCACATGCGGATAAGATATGATAGGTGTATTTCATCATCATGATCTCTTAAAGGGACAGTTCACCCGAAATCAAAAATCCTGTCATCATTTACTCACCTTCGAGTTGTTCCAAATCTGTATGAACTTATTTGTTCTGATGAACACAAAATAAGATATTTTGAAGAATGTAGGACAGCAAACAGTTCTCTGACTACCATTGTAATTTTCCAACTATGGTAGTCAATGGGGTCCAAGAACTGTTTGGTTTCAAGCATTCATCCAAAAATCTTTCTGTTCAACCAAAGACATTTATACAAGTTTATCACAACTAGTGAGTAATTCATGACAGAATTTTCATTTTTGGGTGAACTATCCCTATAACCCTCATTTAACTCTTTTTTTTAGTATCTGTATGAGAATTTAATCGGCATAATGTAGCACAGGTCAATAGCCTAGTTCATAGATAATTGTAATTAATTTTATTTTATTATTTTTATGGGTGTTGCTAAAAACCACTAAGTCAGAAAAGAACATTAATGTTTTTTGTTTTAATTATAACTAATTTAAACGAAGGAAGAAGGTGCTGAGAAAGTGAAAAGTTAGCTCCGCCCCCTGCTAAAGTAGTTCCGGGTAAAGATGGACCGCTGTAAAAACGTTATGAAAACATAACCGAAGAAAATGTACTCAGCGAGTTATTTTTAGAGCGATCTAAAGTACTGATTGATCTTAGTTATTAACAAACTAATCAGATTAAAAGTATTACCACTTGGACGTTAATGTGTCATGTAGATATAGGTGGAAATGACGTTGAAGAAATTTAGCGCTTACAAACCGAAGGAATAGAATCTAACCTGAGTTTTGGGGGGAAAACACCTAATTTCTTTTAATTTTTGTATTACATTTCTCCTTGGTGAGTACCATTTTCTTTATAAGGAATGTTTTATTTTATCTGAGAGCTGGATGTCATTATTTAGGAGTGAATGCGAAAATAGCGAGTTTAAACAGTTATAGTGGATGACAGAAAATGCTTTATTTACATCCTAATACTATCACTGTGTGTGTATATAGTTGAGAATGTTTAAAAGATGTATAATTTCATCGGATGTAATATTTTTTTTTGCTGAAAAAACGTGCACCATGTGATGCTAGCTTTGCTAGCGCTATGCCTAGATCTGCTAAATTGAGCGCATGGTTAATAGCATTGTGAGTTGCATATGTGCATATTGATGGAAGAAAATGACATTTTATTTCATTTAAAATGGTTTATTGCAACAAATACTGATGATTGTTTTGGCTTTGTTTTTGCAAGGCCGGGGTTTTTGTTTTTGTTGTTGTTGTGTTCTTTCCATGTGTGATTGAATTATCCCTGCTGCTGTGATCCCGAAATGTGTCCGTGCTGTGGATTTACTTCCTGTTTCGGACTGGCGAGCCATCCCATCAGTTAGTACCTGAAACAGAGAAAACACATTTTATGATCTGGTAGGACAAAAAAGTTGCTTATATCTTGAGTTTTTTTTCTCAAGTTTCCTGGATTTCTCTGGACATGAACGGAAGTTTTTTTTCCTTCACCACTAAGAGACAATACGAATATCTATATATTTTTTCCTTGGAATCTATGCTTTCTTGAAATGGGACATTGAACATTGATTTCATTTGAAATCTGCTATTGAAAATTAGCAGCATTTAGAAACTCATTTTGTGTTTTAGAACACTGGTGAACTGATTTTGGGATTTTGAATTGTTTTTTTTTTAATTCGGAATTTTCTCTTATTTTGTCCTTATTGTTAAATCCTTTCTATAAAGCATTGTATTTTACTTATCTGGGTTTATTTGCTTATAACTTTCATTTTTATATTGATTCCAGTTTATCTAAAAGAACTCAAAATGTCAGAACAATACATATTCCCTCTCCCTGGTTAAATTCATATCTGTGGTCTGAGTAGTCATTATATGTTGCTTGTTAACTTTGCTAACGTTTTACTCTAGCGAGACAAATCTTACCTTCTGATTCTGGTCCAAGTACTCTCCCATAGGTAATAGTGTTCCACTGGTGTCGCTGTTAGCTGTGAGGTGTGCATCACGAACTCTGTGTTACAATAACAAACAAAAGAGTGTCAGATGGTTAACTCTGCCATTGTTTTTCCTATTTAGTGAAGGGAATACTCATTCAACCAGCACATTTTTGATCTATAGGGAGAAGATTCTTTTATATTCAAATCATAACATTATCATAAGGCGCCCGACAATTGCAAAGTCCGCTTCTGTCTCATTTGAATAGCTCATATCTTCAAGACACCTCCTTGGGACATTGATTTGGGCTTTCGTCCCCGGCACGGGACACCTCTGTAGTTGGGAAATGTCACACATGCAACTCCTTAATTCATCATTAAAGCGACTCTTTCAGAGATGAGCGGAAATAACTGTCAGGAGTGGCCAAGAGTGATGCAAACACGAAAGATGAATTAAGATAATTAATGCTTTACACTTGAGTCAAACCACATGCATATAGGTACCAAACACACTTTTCTCCCCCATTCATCTTTTGTCAATCTTTTCACAATGGGACAACCCATGTGGCAGTCTTTATGAGCGTGTGCGTTGGAGACGGAGACAGAAAAGCCACCCCTGATTAGAGAAGAAGACCAAAAGAGGATCAGACACTAGCGTGTCAGCATCTTTTAATGTGTGTATCAAGTCATTCAGGCATCTCAGGAAATCCAAACAAAGCAGAAATGACAAGCTAGTGTTTGGCAACTCAGAGAGTCGGGAATCAGAGGTGGGGGCTGCAGAAAAAACTTTTATTTCTCCATCATACTCCACAGGAAAATACATTCACTCCACTGTCATCTTCTTAGTGAATTACAATTAACCTGTCTTCCTGTTTTTTTCCTTTTTCATGTACCTCCCCTCCTTCCCTCTTATGTAGGGCTCCCATTGAGTGTTTCTGTCAAACTGTTTAGTCATTTCCTTTAAACGATATAATTAATGTATGTGATTTAAAAATCGCTAATTGTGGTTAACTGACTGCTGCATCTTCGCAGTGAGCATGATGTGAATACTTGACCTGCAGCTTGATCAAGCGCTCTGAACAATTGTGCTCAGATCATTTATGAAAACTGAGAAGTCACGAAAAATACACATGCATAGAAACATAAATAATATTCTTTAAAGAACATATGTAAAAAACGATTAAAAATTCTAATGTTTTACAGTATTCAATAAACACATTTACAGTAACTATAGTAACTATTAATGATATGTGACCGAGAAATTAAGCAAGCATCAAAGAAAATATTGTGTGCTTATTATATTTTTAGTTTAAAAGTAAGTAAATTAATATCAAGGGCTTTGTTAAAGGAGCCATTCTATTGCTG